>NC_134530.1:195816194-196116194 GCF_050624435.1 Tenrec ecaudatus | reverse complement strand
TGGCCTGCGGGGGTCAGAATCACCGTCTGTAGAAACCAAGGTCAACTGTCATAACATGGTTCACAAAGATAACATTCTCCGTTGTAATTTGGCAAGTACCTACTGGGTCCTTCAAAGCTTGTGAGCAGCCAAGTAAGACGCAACTACTGGTCTCCTTCCTGTCGAGAGGAAAGACGAGTCATGGACATCAAAAGACACATGGAAAGAATAAGTCCACTGGACTAAGGAGCCACACGGACATGAGCCTCCACCACCCCAAGACTAGAAGAACGCGGTGGTGTCCAGCTACTGTTACTAAATCTCTGAGAAGGAACACAGTGGAGGATCCACGATAGTGCCAGAGAAAAATGTGGTAAAGAGTTCACAATCATAAAAGCAACCAGGCTCCCTTATCTCCCCTGATCCCCCTTACCCCCCACCCCCAGGCTAGGACCCTTATCCTTCAGCTTTCGTGCTGAGCTCACCCCCGTGGGAGAATAGCCAGCTATTTAAGATCCAGAGGAAAGCATTTGGCAAAGGGCACCCTTCAGAGTCGGGGAGGAAGACACGAAAACAGGAAACACAGGGGGGAAGTGGGATAAGTGAGGGAGAGTACAGCATGGGGATTGCAATGGATGAGCTGAATCCAAATATGTATGAATTGCTGAGTATAAAGCTCCGGTCTCTCTGCTCACTGAATTCACAATAATATGTTTAAAAGACAGATGAAAGAAAGAAAGAAAGTAAAGGAAAACCCTAGGAGGCAGTTCTAGTCTGTCTTACAGGGACTCTGAGTTGGAACCACCTGGATGGCACCTGCCAAGACCACCAGTCCTTGGAAATGTCCCGCACTGCTGACCATCTGGATGGCAGGTGTTCAAGAGCATTACATAATGTAGTCGGAGATGTATATGTCCAGAGCACATAATGTGGGTATCGAAAGAAAGCTCAGACCGAGTTACTTTTCCTTGGCGATAGGCACTCTCCTACTTACTTTTTACCAGTCTGCAATCCAACTCTACTTACTGCGGATAATTCAAGATATATTAAAAACCCCTCCCCAAATCTGGATGTGGCCTACACATTTAACTTCTGCAAAGGAAAGGGGCCTGTAAAGTTTCTATCACGCTTATTTCTGAACAAATGGTACATATCAGCTCGTCTCCCCAAAACAAAAATGGAAAAATGAGACGCACAGCACACCTTGCCACCTGGCGTGCTTTCTGACTGACCTGATGGGCATGGGAGAAAACCACCCGTCATTAACCCTGGGGCCATTGTTGCAATGTGGCTTTCCCCTGGTATTTAAGCTGATAGCTTCTTACAACTGAAATCGTAACGATTAAAAAAATCAAACAAACAATAACATTGAAAAATTCCAGGACCATCTAATGACCAATGCATTTCTAAACAACATCCGAAGTAACAGTACTTCTGGAATCTTAATGTGGCTTCCCTCTTCCATCTGCATGATCTCCCAAGACAACGAGGCCCAGTCTTACCCTCCTCATTCTACTTTTTGGTGGTTACTCACAGACATTGTGTAGGCCCAAGTTCCACCCAGCGGCGTGTCAGAAGGAAGACGCGGTGATCCACTGCCCCAAATCCAGCTATGAAAAACTTATGGACAGAGTTCCATTCAGACACCCCCGAGATCACTGTGAGTTAAAATTGACTCAATGCTCCCTTTTATTTATTTGGTTTTTTTTACAATGTGGAGGTATGGTAGACACAGAGATGCCTCTCACAGGTGCCCCAGCAAAGAAGGACTTTTGCCCCGCTGTGGGGAGTGTGGTTGGTCACCTACTACCGTTGGAAAGCACATATTTCTGATGGTTTTACGAACCAAGATATCGCTCCTCTATCCGTCTCCAGGCGGTTCCACCTACATGCAGATATGTCCACATACATCTGGCGTGAAGACTGTTACCCATGCTACACCATGCTTCAAGCCAAAATTTCATTTATTTATAATCAGAAATAAATATTTCACAATATATAAGTACATTTTGCTTTGTGATGAATCACTATGCTTTAACTATGTTCAAATTTGTAACAAGGAAAATACATCCTGCATATCAGATACTTACAGGATGATTCATAACAGTAGCAAAATTACAGTGATGAAATAGCAATGAAAATGATTTTATGGTGGGGGGGCGGTCAGCACAACATGAGGACCTGTATTAAGGGGTCGCAGCATTAGGAAGGTTGAGAACCACTGCTGTAGAGGATCTCTTTACTGGAGCAGATAGTTTTATCTTGCTCCCACAGAGCTGTTGGTGGGTTTGAACCTCCAACCTTGCAGTTAGCAGTCCAACCCACCATTATACCCAGAATTCCTAGAAGAGGGCTACAGAGGCCCAGTGTTTGTGTTACTGCAGTTAACTGCATGGGAGATACTCTGACAGGCCCAGACATTCTGTGGCCTACCTTGCCATTTGACGTCCTCCTTTGTTCAGTCCTGTTTGCACATCCCACTCTTTGACAAATAGTCATTCTTAATAAACATCTGCTTCTCAAATTTTGTCAGAGCACCTCCTTCCAAAATAACTTACCTATGGATATACCATGGATGGTCAGATCCACAGAATGGCTATATCCAAAGGACATACCGTTGATCAAAGGCCATAGGAATGTGCTGGTGCAAGTTCAAGATTGGCTCTGCGCTGTAGGTAGATGTCTGATGGTAGAAGAGACTGATAGCAGTAGGGATGGTGTTGTGGTTAGGTGCCGAGTCAGTTCTGACTCACAGAGACCCTTTGCACAACAAAGACTAAACCCTGGCCAGGCCTGCGCCATCCTCAACATTGCTCTCCTTGGAACCCACTGTCACAGCCACTGCGTCAATCCATCTCCCTCACGGCCTTCCTCTTTTTGTTGCTGCGCTTCCACTTTACTGAACATGGTGGCCTTCTCCAGGGGCGGGTCACTTCTGACAATATATCCTAATATGTAGGACAAAGTCTCACCATGTTTGCCTCTAAGGAGCACTCGGGCCTCACTTCCTCCAAGACAGATCGGTCTGTCCTTTCAACAGTCCAGGGTACTGTCAATATCCTTTTCCAGCACCACCAGTCACACGTACAGATTCTTCTTCAGTCTTCCTGTTCACTGTCCAGTCCCCACAGGCATATGAGGCCATTGAAACATCCGTGGCTTGGGTTAAGTGCACCTTCGTTCTCAAAGGAGCACTCTTGCCTTTCAATGCTTTAAACAGGCCTTGTGCCACGGGTGTACCTAGTGCAACTCAGTTTTAACTTTCTTCACTGGGCTTCTATGAGCATTGGTTGCATATCCAAGACAAAATCTTTGACAACTGCAACCTTTTCTCTATTTATCATGATGTTACTTATTGGTCCAGTTGTGAGGATTTGGGTCTTCTTTTTATTGAGTCATAACCCATACCGAAGGCTGTAATCCCTGATCTTCATCAGTAAGTGCTTCAAGTCTTCCTTACTATCAGCAAGGAAGGTCATGTCACCTGCATATTGCAGATTGTTACTAAACCTTTCTCCAATCCTGATGCTAAATTCTTCTTCATATAATCCAGTTTCTCTGGTTATTGTTTAGCATACAGATTGAATAATATTGGCGAGAAGATACAACCTTGATATATAACTTTCCTCAATTTAAATACGGAATATTTAATAAATATTAAATAAAATATGCAAAATTCCATGTTCTGCCTGCACAACTACCTCTTGCTCCATGTATAAGTTCTGCACGAGTACAATGAAGTGTTCTGGAATTCCCATTCTTCTCAAGGCTATCCATAATTTGATATGATCCACCCCGTGGAATGCCTTGGTATAATCCATAAAACACAAGTGTAAATAGCTTTCTTGTATTCTCTGCTTGCAGCCAAGGTCCATATCTTCTTACGAGTACCAGGTTGGCACAAAAAACTTCACTTTCACATCTGACTCCTGATCGCAGTGAATTAGTAAATTAGTAATCTGAGATTCATCTTCATTCACAAAATGTCAATGATGATTATTTGAATGACTTAAGTGTCTTAGAAGCTAAGGTAGATTTTAAAAATACATTTCCCCTGGAAGAGCTAGCAGTGGTCACAGATGCAGTAGCACGCTACTCCTAGCTGAAAGGCTGGCAACCAACCCACCCACAGACCCTTGGAAGCCAGTCTGGGGATCTAGTTCTGAAAGGTCACAGCCCAGAGAACACGAGGGAGCTGCTCATTCTCTACCCACTGGGCCGGCATGACTGAAAATCTCAAGACAGCAACATGATCGCTATGTATTATTGTTATACATGTATTAGTTATCATTTCATATATGACACCCAGTGATCTTAGTTTATTTGATAAAAGGATAACTTGGGAGATTACTATTCTAATTTTAATTTCAACCACTGCTTTAAAAAAATCAAGCAAAGGGAACAGCCACAATGTTGATCTCAGCAAAGTGACCATCAGAAACCCAGATTCTTTGAAAGGGTCCTTCTCTTCCAGTTAGCCAGTAGTACATTTCGGACCTTGGTCCTGACTTTCATATGATAAAAATGCCAACTCCAAGGCCCAAGGAAAAGCCCATGTTTCAACACCTATGTTCTAACGGGAGGACCGACTGTCCTCAGAGGGCTGATGAAGGCACAGAATGGGGAAATGAACATGAAAATGCTTTGTGAGGCACCGGAAGTAGTGGATGGTGGCAGCGATGATGATGTTACTATTTTTAATGGTGACCAGCTTCTTAGCTCTGAATAAATGAGTCATACCATGAACTTCTGATCTCCACTAGAGTCGCAGTTGTCCTGAGGGAAACAGGACGGCCTTGGGGAGAGGATAGAGTATGAGATGAAGACTGGCTATGATATCTTGGTGTTCTAGGTCTCAAATCTGAGCAGTATCAAGCCACTTCCACATTGTTTTCATTCTCTGCATACTTCTTTTATTACCTTTGCGATGCATCCTTACACATCTAAATCCTCCCTCCTGCGCAATGAAGGTGGGTTTCGTTCTCTGGGCCACCGGGCGGAATGTCAACATTGGTCACAAGGTAGAGTAGAGAAAAGCAGAGGCAAGACATTGAAGAAGTCCTGCCTCTTCACCTTTAGGGGAGTTTCATGAGTTTCTGGTTCTCACAGCACACAGAATGTACATTTCCTGAGGGTAGCATTCTCTCGAAAGCGCTACATACTTGAAAAGAAACACTTTGGGATGAGACTGGAGACCAGGATGCTTATCCTTGATTCAATTAACAGACCTTATATGTGACCATGGACAAATTCCTTATGTTTATGCTGCTCATTTGGTAAGTGGAAATAATAGTACGGGCACTACCTTGAGTAAGCCATAAACTGGAGGTCGACGGGCTGAATTGAACTTGCACATAAACTTTGGCCAACACAGAGTTTAAAGACTTTGAAACAAAATGTTTAATGTGTATAATGGGGCATACACCCAGACAGACACACTCCTCACCATTCCCCATTGTTTTCTCAACATATTGAGCTAATGCAATGGATTAGTGATGTTATGGATTAGTGTCCATGACCCATTCGCTTCTATAGCAAACATCCCACTGCTTACTAAGTGGCAGGCATGTTGTACTAGATCCAGGGGCCACGGAGAGAAATGCGATGTCAACCCTTGAAGAAGCTCTACTTTGGGAGGAAGGCAGACAGAGGAACATGCTATGAAAATACACAGACGTGCCCCGGGATCCCAGAGGAGAGAGTTATGAATTAGTTTTATTGGAAGAGAAAGATTGGAAATATGGAGGCTACAGAAATGGGTGGCTAACTGAACAACTTAGATTAAAAAGTAAACAGATGTGACATATTTATTAATCTTCAAAAAATTCTTTTTTTTTGTCAGCAGGAGAAGAAAAGTATCACTTGCCATATTGGAATTATGGTACCGAAGTGATGTGAATTATATATAAAGCTAAACTTTATATATAAATTAATCTTGATGGCCCAATTCCCAGCCTAGTGAATGTTTTAGGAGGCCCTTTGCTTTGTTACCTATCACCACTCCCTCCTAGCCTCCCGTTCCTCTCCCCAACCTCCACCCCACCCACCCTCCACCAAAAATAAATACATAATAATGAGAATAAACTCCACAACCCTCACTTTATTTTCGTCAGACTTGGTCTAAGGACATGCATTTTTTCTCTTTCGTTCTCTTCTTCCCCATAATGACCTCTAGGGCTCCTTTCCAGGCTCGGAGGGTGACTGGCTGTGAGGACAGGGAGAAGAAGAATCACCTGTTGCTATGTCCTTTGCCTTTTACTGCTCATTGCTGAGAATTCTCCAGAGAAGCCTCCAGAATCTCCTTAGAAGGCTCGGCTGACTCCGGAAGGTAATTATTTTGCTTCATCCTCATATCTCAGAGCTATTTTCTTTCCGTAAAGAACGTTGCTTGGACTGAGAAAGCAGTGTCATCTCCATTTTGAGTGACAATTCTCAAGCATGACAGTGAGTCAGACATCACTCATGTTTTTTGTTCCTTTGGCCAGTATTAAAAAAACAAACAATTTTACTGACATATAATCACATATTATATAATTCAGCAACTTAAACATATTAAAAAGAATTGTGAAATCAGCACCATAATCAATTTTAAAACATTTTCTTTTTTCTTGGGCTTGTTATTATTAACTCTCCATTTCTCCTTAACCTACTCTGCCATAACCTCAAAAAACTATGAATCCAGTTACTATCTCTATAGATTTATGTATTCTGGATTCAATATACAGAAACACATACCAACCCCCTCCCCCAACCTAATAACAATAACAAAATAAAACATAGACAAGCCTCCATTGAAAGGTAACAGAAAATAATAAAATTAGTACAAATTTAAAATGGGTCAAGAAAAAAAATAATAAAATGGGTCAGAAGGGAGAATAAATGATAAGGTGTAAATTTGTACCTACCTACATCTTGCGTAGTCCATATTCCAATGCAGTCTGTCTATTCACATCCCTAGTCAATGGTCAGAGGGGTTTCACAAGAGGCTTAATCTAAGTGGGGACACTGTAAATGGATTTTAATATCACCCATAGCCTTTTAGAAGTTGTGTGCACAGAATTTAAGCTCTAATACCTTTCCCTCCTCTACTCTTGGATTTTATTATTTACAATCCTTAGATCACAAAGGTTGGTGTGCTTCTTTTGGTTGGACTTAGCTGTCACCTCACTTAGATGATTGCTTGTTTTAAGACAAGAATTTAAGACCCCAGATGCTATTATTTCCACTAGCGATATTTCTTCACCCTATCTTCAGTGATCTCTTCATGTCACTATTGCTTTTTGAAGGAAGTTTCCCACATTGTACAAGTTAGCTACCTATTTTCATATGACTTCTATAAATTGACTCCTGAGAGAAGACAACCAGTGATCTAGCACAGGCTGAGTCTGCTCTTCTATTCTGAAGCCTCCTTTCTTCCCCTGGAGCAGGCAGATGTATTAGACCAGGTTGACTAGAGAAAACAAACTCAGGGACCTCCACATGTATGTATAGGAAAGAGATTTATATGAAAGAGCAATTGTATATTGAGAAAACAACCCCAGCACAGTACAGATCAAGTCCATAAGTCCTGTGTTAGCGCATATGTCCGATATCAATCTATGAAGTTCCCTTCAAATTCATGAAACACTTGCGAAAATGCCAATTGCAGGAAGATCACAGGCCGGTGTGTGGGAAGTCTTGTGGATCCAGTGGCGTTGTAAGCATCTCAGCGCTGGCAGGGCCATGCACGTGGCTCCTCCAGCTCCCAGGGCTCTAGCTGCATCAGGGTAGCTTCATGTGGCTTGTTTGTCAACAAGAATGTCTCACAGGGACTGAGCTGTGTCCACCTCCAGTGAGCTATATAGCTCCTTAGGACCTCAAAGTGAGGTCATCGACTGTAACCTGGTTGACAGGCTGCACACCATCCTTTCACTCATAAGTCTCAAATTGACAACAGATTATGTAACAACCACAGGCGCCAAATGCATGAAGATCATAGGCCAGTGGGTGAAAAGTCTTGTGGAACCAGAAGCAGTGGAAGCATCTCAGCGCTGGCGTGGGTCTCCAAGTGACTCCTCCAGTTCTAGGGATCTAGCATAGCTCCACGTGTTCTGTCATCAGGAACACCAAGCAGAGAGTGTGTGTGTCCCACCTTCAGCGAGTTATTTATCTCCATACCACCTCCAAATGATGTCATCAAGCAGCGACTCCACCCCATTCCCTCTTACTAGTCCCAAATTGACACCAGATTATGTAACTACCACACCATCACAGTGTCCTAGGCCAGAGGTAGGCCAAGTTAGATCCACAGACTAAATCTGGCCCACAGCCTATTTTTGGGCATCCCATTCACTGAGAAAGGGTTTTGCATTTTTTAATTATTTGGAAAAACAAGATAACATATAAATAATATTTTATTTCATTTGACCATTATATGAAATTCAAATTCATGTTCAAAAATAAAGTTTTGAATTTCCTCAATAAATATTTTATAGAAATTCATGTTCTCTCTCATTATATAAGCACTTACATATAGTATCTTTAATTTGACTTCTTTACCTGTTAAACCTTATCTGGCCCTCGATATCAAAAAGTATGGCAGATCTTTTTGCTTTCCTGAGAAGAAACAGTGGAGCATCAGAAGAACACATTCATGAACCCTCCTTGGGTTCCCTGAGGGGCGCCCCAGTCTCTTCACAGAACCCTAAATCCAACATATTTCTCTGGAAAGTTCAAGTGTTAAGACTCTCTGAAGCACCCTAGACTAGCACTGTTCAATAGGACTTTCTGTGAGATGGAGCTGCTCTGCACTGTCCCAAACAGTAGCAACTAGTCCCGTGTGGGTATTGAGCATTTGCAATATGGCTAGTATGGCTAAGAAAGTGAATTTTCTATTTTATATAATGTTGATTATTTTAAATATGAGTCGTTGTATGTGGTTAGTGGCTAGCTAGTTGAGCAGTGTCATTCCAGCACGCTAATCAGGGCCAGACTGCCAGCACACCTTGTCTTATTGTGCTTCATTTCCCTGTGCTTGGCTGTTACCGAGCTTACTGCAAATTGAAGTCTCAAGAAGCTTACAGCAAGCAAGTTCATCTGAGTCATTTTTCCAACATCATGCACCCCTTTTGTGTATCAGTGACATTTGATAATTATCACAATATTTCAAAACTTTTCATAATGCTAATTATTGCACATTTCGGAGCCCTAGTGGTGTGGTGGGTCATGCATCGGGCTTCTAAAAGCAAAACCAGTAGTTTGAAATCACTAACCACTCTGCTGCTGAAAGATGAGACTTTCCAGTCCCGTAAAGATTCACAGTCTTTGAAACCACAAGGACAGTTCTGCTGTATCCTGTAGGATCGCTCTGAGTTGGAATTGACTCCATGGCAGTGATTTTTAAAAATTGCTTACTTAATAGCCGACAGTAGGGTGTAAACATAATATTTATGTGCAGCAGGAAACAAAAATATTTTTGTGACTTGCTTTATTGTGACATTCACTTTATTTAAATTGTCTGGAACCAAACTCACCATATCTCTGAAGTAAATTTGTAATTCAGGGAGAAATAAGAGGCATTTCGGTGATCAACAATCTGAGATCCTACAAAGAACCCTGGTTCTGTGCTAGCATCTTTATCTAATGCCACTATGACACAAAGACCACAAATAGATGGCTTTGACAAATAGAGACCCATTCTCTCACAGCTCAGCAGGTTGGAAGTCTGAATTCTAGGTGCCAGCTCTAGGGGAAGTTTTTTGGTGGCTCTAGGGGAAGGTCCTTATCCATTTTCAACATCTGCGGGCCCAGGGTCCCTTGGAGATCTCCGTGTGTCTTGTCATCAAGTTTCCCTGGGTCTAAGGGGCTCTTCGTGCGGGGACCTTGGGCCTAAAGGACACACTCTGCTACCAGCTCCTCTTTCTTGCTGGTACGGAGGTGTTTCTGACCTCTGCTCACTGCTTAATCACTTTCCCGTCTCAAAAAGATTGCCTCAAGATACAACCTAATCCTGTAGATTATAGCCTGTCTCATGAACATAACTTCTGATCTTTCCCTATTAACATCATGTTGTTTTTTTTCCCAAAACATCATTTTATTGGGGGCTCTTACAGCTCTTATAACATTCCATACATCAATTGTATCTAGCACATTTGTACTTATGTTGCCATCATCATTTCCAAAATATTTTCTATTTGAGCCCTTGGTATCAGCTCCTCTTCCCCCCCCTCACTCCCCCAACCTTCCAGCCTCGTGAATCCTTGACCAATTATGTATTGTTATTATTATTTCATATCTTACACTGCCCGTTGTCTCCCTTCACCCACATTTCTGTTATTCATCCCCTTCGGGGGGGTATCTTGTTGTTCTTATGTGTTATGGTACACATGGTGACCTCATGTACACCCGAATAAAACACTGCCCTGCCCTATGTCACCCTCACAATCATTGTTATGCTTGAGCCCATTGGCATTTTAGGGTTAGTTAGGATTTACAACACCGAGGATACTACAGCAGGTGATAAAACAGAGTAGAATTACCAAACACGGGGGGGTCATGGCCTAATTAAGATGACACAGGTAGGAGGCAGGTAGGAGGCACACAAGTCAATCCCTAATGCACACTGATTGATTATTTTTATTTGCTGATATGATTGTGTAGTTACTATGTACCAAGCATTTTTTCAGTCAGTTAGACATTCACAGCATCATAAAGTTCCTCACATCAGGAGTCGTGCCCCAGTTGAGAGGTAAAACAATGCACAGTGGAGGAGAAAGTACACATGTGTCTCCCATAGCATAGCCACGTGCTCTGAAGTTCCTTAGATTTTGTGTAAGCATCTATACCATCTTTTCGAAATGATTTTCTTGCTCTTTGTTTTCAATTTTTGAGCTCTGGAACCTTCTACATTGCCTCAGCTTGCAGCTCCTGATTAACCCAAACCAAACCCACTGCCAAGTCAATTCAGTTCTGACTCCCAGCAACCCACCTGACAGAGGAGAACTGCTCCTGGGGGGTTCTGAGACTGCAACTCTTACCAGGGGTAGAAAGCCTCCTCTGTCTCCCACAGAACAGTGGGCGGTTTCGAACTGCTGACCTCCTTCCTGTAAGAGGTGAAGACTGCTCCTCCGGAGAACCATCCCACCTACATGTTACTAGTGGAAATACCTCGGACAAAGACTCGCTGTAGGAGTATGTACAAGACTACCTACAGAACAAACACTTCTGCTTTATAGGGTCAGGCTCAGACAGCAGAAGTAAAAGACTCATACATGTGTCTCCATCCCAAACACAAAGTCCCCTTTGTTCTAGCGCAGAGCAGCACGTGGACACAGGGACATAGCCATTGGGTCATCTCTGCTCTTTAGAACTTGAGCAGTGCCATCACTGTGTGCGCCAGGCTCTGGGCTGACCATATTTCCCTCTAGGAGGAAGGAGGATTATTCTGAGAACTCTTTTGACTTCCTGTGGCAGGCGCAGCAGTGAGCACCTCTTTCGCTTTTATGGCACCCTGCATCCTCGATCCTTTGATAAGGGTTTCATCGCAGACCTTTCTTTTTCATCTCTGAAAACTTCCCCAAACTCTATTGGGCATCATCTGGCTGGCATTATCTTGCCTTGCCTGGTCCAACAATCGGTATTCGCCATTTCTTTGTTAAAAATTGATGTCTCTTTGATGGGAAGAATTTGACATTCTTCTCATCGAATCTTTGCATAGGCTAGAGGCAAATCCAAGAGCATGTTTTGTGTGTGAGCAGATTCTGGAGTGCCCTGAGGGGGCACTGGATGGGATCCCCAGCAGAAATCTGGTCAAACTCTTCCCCTCCCTCAGGTTCTCCACCTCACTGCAGGATGCCTTTATGGCTCCAAAGCTGCTGTCTCCTGTGGGACCAGTAGGGGTCCCGTGAAAGCCATGCTCTCTCTGGCTTTGCCCATAGGAGTTATGAGGCCATGATGGAATCAGCCAGCAAAACAATGAAAAGACAGCCTTTCGTCCTATTGTTGGGATCACCTGTGAAGCCAAACTAAGAGAGGAGATGAATGGCCAAGGAGTGGAGGGGAGCCAGCGGGCGAGAGGGAAAGAAAGAGAGTGTGTCTGTTTCTGGAGGTGTTGGGGCCATTTGAAAGAATACAGAAGTGCAGGGAGGTTGGGATACCTGCTAAGTCTGAAAGGGCCTCCGTAGCCACTTGCTTGTTCTGTTTCGACATGTCCCCACCCACACAGTGACCTTCCAAAGGAGAGGGCTGTATTTGTATGCATGTGTATTTTTTAGTGTAGTAACTGCATCAGATTTTTAAAAAAATTTATTTTAACAATTTATTGGGGCTCATACAATTCTTTTCACAGTTCATACATATACATACATCAATTGTATAAAGCACATCTGTACAGTCTTTGCCCTAATCATTTTTTCTCTTTTCTTCTTTTACATTTTATTAGGGACTCATACAACTCTTACCACAATCCATACATATACATACATCAATTGTATAAAGCACATTCATACATTCCCTGCCCCAATCATTCTCAAGGCATTTGCTCTCCACTTAAGCCCCTTGCATCAGGTCCTTTTTTTCCCCCCCTCCCTCCCCATGTGCCCTTGGTAATTTATACATCGTTATTTTGTCATATCTTGCCCTATCCGGAGTCTCCCTTCCCCCCTTCTCTGCTGTCCCTCTCCCAGGGAAGAGGTCACATGTGGATCCTTGTAATCAGTTCCCCCTTTCCAACCCACTCACCCTCCACTCTCCCAGCATTGTCCCTCACACCCTTGGTCCTGAAGGTATCATCCACCCTGGATTCCCTGTACCTCCAACCCTCATATGCACCAGTGTACAGCCTCTGTCCTATCCAGCCCTGCAAGGTAGAATTCGGATCATGGTAGTTGGGGGAGGAAGCATCCAGGATCTGGGGGAAAGCTGTGTTCTTCATCGATACTACCTCACACCCTAATTATCCTGCATCAGATTTTTAAGCATACATGCATATTTAAAATTAAATTTGGAAGTACCTAGCAAAGTACTATGTCCATCACTAAAGCTGGAAGACACCCTCTTAGCTCTCTTGGGCTAGGAGGCATTTAGGGAATAGGTTTATTAGTACTGAAGCAAGGGTGAAGAAACTGAAAAGGAATATGTGAGATCGGGAATGTTGGGTCCTGGGCTTCTGGAATTTGGCCCCAGCCTCATCAACGGGAATGGCAAAGGAGCTGGGCTCTTGCCTCTCAGCTAAATGCTATGAAGAAATAGAGAACCATGGTAACACACAGCTTCCATTTGGCTCAGGACAAACCAAGAGTAAGGGCAGAATCAACAGCGAGAGCATTTTCACTTAAGACCACTCACAGATGCACAGATGGGTGCCACCCTGGCCTAGTTCCTTTGTGAATCTCTGCAACACTGAGTGGAAGGAAGAACATTTGCCTGAGAAAGCTGAATGGACTGAAACTCAGACCTAGTTGATGTCCTGTTCCTATGAAACTCAAAACTCAGTGCCCTCCAGGGGACACTGGCTCACAGTGACTTTATAGGACAGGTAGAACTGCCCCTGTTATTCTGCAGACCAGATGGTTCGCAGCCCAACACGTATCCCACGATGCCCACAGAGATCCCCTGCGGCTTCAGGCTGCATGTTTGCCTTAGTGCACTGACAGAGGCCCGGCCTCCTCCTCGCAGTGGATGCTATCAGGGACCTGCCTACCATGTCTTTTTCAATGATGCACTCAAAGTAACATGCAACAGGAAGAGACATCCTCCCCATAAACAGCAGAAGCTCTTCATCTCCTGCAAACATTTCAAGAATGGGAGGAGCCTGTGAGTATCATGGGCTGGGACTTCCAAGAGCTGAGTCCACCTCCTAGCTATGTTGCGATTTGGCTCTGCAACACTGGGTGAGTTCCTTAACCTCTTTGGGTCTCATGCATGTCACCTATTTCAGGAAGGATTTATGACTAGGTCATCTCTGAAGTCCTTCCTCCTATTAACATTTTATAACTCCACTGTGCCCTCTGTTTTCCCCATGCTACCCCTGACTGTGGGAAGAAATAGGTTGGCGTGTTCAGCAGGAGTGGCCGTTCCACTGTTTGTACTATCCTCTCTGTGTGATCTCTGCCTCAATTTATTTCCAGGACTCTCCAGGCCGCCTCAGGTGCTCATGTGCTATTGCCACGTGCTTCCTCTTGGGCCATGACCCTCTTGTTGACCGTCAGTGTCCGAGAAGCCACCAGAGGACAACTCGGTGCCACTGTGCCTTCCATGCCAGCGCTGGTGACTGTACACTGCGGCTGCCCCCTTCCTCCCCGTCTTCAGATCTGTAAGCCAACAGGTACCTTCTCAGAAGATCTCAGTATGCTCAAGTGTCACAGCAGCCTGCATAGAAGCAGACAGAATGTTCCACCTTCCCACCCTCAGTTACCTTTTTGGCCCCCTGGCATCAAAATTATGTGGTCTACAGCTTCTCCTGCTTTAAAAGCTGGTTGTTGCAGCTTCAGTTTGGAGATTCTTGGTCCACCATCTCAGATGCCATCCCTGGGGCCATAGGAGGGGTCTAGTGATGTCTGAGATAGCCAACCCCACACCCTCCAGGCTCTACACTGCTGCTGCCTGAATCTCCATACAAAGTGGCTCTTGTCCACCTTTCTCTGATATACTTCCAGACAGGACTATGACCCTGATAGGTGGATTACTTAGGTTGAACTGGGGAGGGGGCGGACCCTGATAAGCTATTTAAAGAAAACAAAGATATCACGGGAATCTTAAAGCTATTCATATTGAAGACTATTCAAGGAAGCAAGGAAATCAAACCCGGCATCCTTGGATGTACACCCGCCACACATAAACGCAAGCTATTGTTTCTTTCATAATGATAATTTACCTCGGGGACTTTGAGAATGGAGCATTCACTGGTGCCTCGCCCAATAACCATAGCCTTGTGTCAGGCATCAAGAGGAAGTAAGAACAAAGTCATATTGTCAGGAAGCATGAGGGCTAACCCAAACACAGCAGGGCTCCACAAACATTATTTTGGAATATTTTTCTGCCAGATCTGCCTGTTTGACTTAATGCCTCGTCATACTGGAACAGAAGAACAGTCACTTGGCTGCTCATTTACAAAGAGAAAAATCATGGAGAGGAAAATTAGCGATCACAGTGTGAATGACAACTCATGAGAAAACTACAGTTCTGTCCTTACTCTCTTCCGCCTCCTCCGTTTCTCTTTTCAGGATCCAAGGAAAATGTTAACTTTATGGGCACTTGCCACCAGGAGAAAAGGTTAATTTCATTTAGACACATGCCTTACCTGTTCATCTCACCAATGGAGCGCCCGATGCGAGGAGAAAAGTCCAAGATCATGGACACAGAATTCTCCGTAAAGCATTGTTGGGCTGGAAGAATTGTCAAACTGAAGTCTAAACTGGATTCTGTCATTAATAAGATGATGCTTTAAATCTGTTTCCTTGATTTCAGGCGGACAACACCAAAATAGACTTATCTCGCCCTCCTGGTGTGCATAAAGATTTGCGGTGGCATGGCACTTTCAGGTACGTGGTGGACTTGCTACCCACAAGGTCAGTGGTTCGAACTCAGGAGCTGCTTCTTAGAAGAAAGATGAGGCAGTCCACTCTCATAAAGGTGGACAGGGTTTCTGTGAGTTGGAATTGCCCTGAAGGCAGAGATGTTGAGATTGGGCACCGGAGTATATGGAGTGTTTTGTGGAGGTGTGTCTAAGTCTCAGTTATGGCAAGATGGGATGGCCCAAGAATTAGAAAGCATCAGGACTTTCTGGGTGAATTTTTACCTTGTTAATATGTAGGAGAAACTGTGGAGAAATCCCCCAGAGGGTAATGTGAATAAAGGTGACAAGCCTGTTCCTAAGGAGCTAGCAGTTTCATATGCATGACAGGTGGCCTCAGGAATTCCTTCGTCCATTTGCGTCCATTGAGCGAGCCATTCACTCAGCACTTATTTGTGGAGCCCCCTCCTCTGTGCTAAGTCCTGTCCGTATTCGAGATCTTTCCATGAACACACAGCCAAGGAGTCAGCCTTCTTGGAGTTGCAGCCCGGTGAGGGAACTAGACTAAGATGAACAAAATAAATGACGATGTCTCTGTTGCCGTGGTCAGTTAGGGAGGAGAAGGGCAATGAAAGCCACTAGCAGACCCGTGATGGTTTAGAAAAATGTCCATGAGGAAAACCTAGCCCTGAAGGGAAGAGGGTCTTGGGGAATGGTCTAAGCAGGGAAAAGCAGAGCTAGGGACAAATGAATGTCAAACTGATGAAGACATCAGAAACGCATGTTAAACACAATAAACAGAAGGCAATATAAAATCGAACAGAACCACCAAAAACATAAACAAAGCCAAGTTCACGGTTATTGAGTCAGTTCTGACTCATAGCAACCCTGTAGGACAGAGGCAGCTGTGTGAACAGAACAAGGGACTACTGCCTGGTGTGACATCAATGGAGACACGTGTCAGGATTGCTGGCTCTCACCCATACTTATTCCATCTGTATGCTGAGCAAAATATTCAGGGATATGGAATTATATGAAAAAGAATGCACAATCAAGATTGGAGAATGACTTATGAACAACCTGAGATATGCAAAGGACGCAGCCTTGCTGGCTGATAGTGAGGAGGATTTGGAGCACTTGCTGATGAAGATCAAAGATGGCAGCCTTCAGTGTCGATGACAACTCAATGTGAAGAAGACCCAAATCCTCACCACTGGACCAAACTTGTGATCAATGGAGAAAAGGTTGAAGTTATCCAGGATTTTGTCTTGCTTGGATCCACAATCCCTGCTCGCGGGTGCAGCAGTTTAAGAGCTAAAACAATGCACTGCATGGGTTAATCTGCTGCCTAAAACCTCATTACAGTGTTGAAAAGCATGGAGGTTACTTTGAGGACTAAGGTGCACCTAATCCAAGAAGCCTTGGTATTTTTAATCGCCCCATATGCAATGGAAGTTGGACCAATAAGAAAGACTGAAAAAGAATGAATGCATTTAAATTGTGGTGCTGGCAAAGAATATTACCATTAACATGGACTGCCAAAAAAGCAGGCACATCTTTCCTGGAGGAAGTGCAGTCAGGTTGTCCTACGGAAGCAAGGACACAGAGACAGTGTCTGAGCGGATCCTGGAAGAGGACATCGATGCGATGGATCGAGACCGTAGCTGCACCACTGCCATCGTCAGGCTGCGGTGGGACAAGGCAGTGTGGGACACAGGGTTGCTGTTCACGGCGCCCTGCGACAACATTACAGTCACCTTCTCTCATCCAAGATCAGCATTTTAATCTGTGGATGCTCAAAGAGTAGACCAGCAGAGTTGGAGGCGAGGCTAAATCTAAAATGATAGAGCGTGTATGATATGGCAGGCAATATCTAGGCATTTTATGTGCATCGTTTGGTTTGGCAGTCAAATAACCCTGATGTGCCAACTCAGTGGCGACTTTATAGGACAGAGTAGAACTGCTCCTGCGCGTTTCTAAGGCCGTAATCCTTTACGGAAGTACAAAGCCTCCACTTTCTTCAGGGCCAATAACGCTGAGTGGTGGGTATTATTCATTTGATACTGCAAAGGCGAATGGCATCTAGGAAGTAAGTGACTTGCTCAAAGCGTTATTGACGGCCGACACAAGCTGGTCTCTCTCGGGTGCCCTGGGGTCTCCTGGCTTCTACTCTGCTGGAAGCCTGAGCAGCATCAGGAGTTCGCCTGTGCCCTTGCTGAGGAGGACCCTGCGGCCCACACAGATGAACAGATGGCTGTAAGGCCCGGGTAACTCGTAACTTGTAGCAAATACACTGCTAGCCCTCTAGCTTCCCGCCACTCTGCTGCTAGTTAATACTTCCCTGTTAATTTAGAAATATGGTAAAAACACATTTGTTAAATTTCAAGATGCCAAAATTACATAAAAGTTTATCTCTCTTCCCTCCCCCCCCATTCTAATACTCTTTTTTCTCCCTGAAAACTTTTGAGTGAAAACACGAGAGTGTCCTTTTTAAAAAAAAAAAAAACCCAGAAGACCAAAAACAAATAAACTAAAAAATCCAAACTACTAAGAGATACATTTGCAATAAAGCCATAACACTCTATTGTTGAATTTGTATTTTTGAACTCCGTTCAAGCAGGACATACCTTTGCTGAGTGATTGACTCGTGCCATCGGCATAATGTTCTTCTATATGTATCTAATATCTAAGTAAAAAAGGTTTGCAACGAGGCGTCAGTGCATGCATGCATAAGCTTATTCAAAATAAACATGTTTGAACATGTCTCTGTGATCAATGGACAGGCGTAGACAAGCTCTCTCAGAATACACGTGTCTTCGTCTGGTTGGAAAACCTTAAAAAACAGAAGAATTTTCTGTGCCATGGGAAAAAAAAACGTAATGTTGAAGTCAGGGCTAATATCAGATTTTAACAAAATTCAAATAGACATCTTTCTAAAGCAATGAAGCTTTGTAACAATCTATGGGCTGCCGAACTACATAAAATAATAGTTTTCAGACAGATCAATCCTTTCAAGGAAAGTCAGGAAAAGAGGGGCCAATAGTGGAAAGCCCATCAGGTCGACACCGAAGCAGCGGGGTATAGAAGCCAGTGGAGGAAGTCCACAGACAGATGTGATCACCGAAGCAGCGGGTGCAGAAGTCAGTGGAGGAAGTCCACAGACAGATGGCATAACTACTCTCGCTTGATGCAACTTTTCCATTTTGAGCCAATTTTTGGGCCTCGGAGAGCTTTTGACTACACGAGTGCTCAAAGAATTCCGGAGGCAAGAACTGCCATCTCTTTGTGAAGACAAACCAAAGCTAACTGCTTTCAGGGAACAAATAATAACCAGGTATAAGTTTGGATTTAGCAATAGAATCCAAAAACAAAGATTCAATCAAAACAGTGGCTTCTGAGGGGATCCGCTGAGTCAGTTAAATTCAAGACAGAGAAGTTGGTTCCTAACATCATGGCTATGGGTTTGGGGGATTTCAAATAGTATATATTTTCCCCAAAGGACACAGGTCAGTCAGCTTATCAGGACTGTGTCTTAAGAAAATTGAAAACTGCAGGGGTGAACAAAAGGCCCAGAAAATTGTGTTGGGGAATTTCCCCCCATCACAACAAGGTACCTGCTTCTGTCTTATGAGAATTTCGCTGTTAACCTTAGCCTGTGCACCCAGTAGCCCTGATTATGCCCCTTCCGATTTCCCTTATGCTCCCAAAGTCAAAGAACACAGAAACGGAACACAATGTGAGTCCCTGAGGATGCCCAAACTGCCACTGACATTTTGGATTGTGCAGGACTCTTCAGGGAAGTAGCGAGATGGAAACTGCTTTCAGACATGGAGGCTCTAGCTGCACATTTTGATGTTTTGGATAGAGGCTTCTGTAGTTTTATAGAAAGACTTTTGACATACACTCATCAAGTGTGAAGCCCTAACAACATTCTAATTGATTAGCTTCTCCCATAAAATCTCATATTCGGAACATGTTGGACCATACATCGAATCGGTTAAAAAATACTGTTAAACAAGAAGATCTATGTTCCTATTCATTTATCTAGCCATCTATCAGTTATCTATCTATCTATCTATCTATCTATCTATCTATCTATCTATCTATCTATCTAAACATCTGTATCTATCAATCTAATAACTCTCTATCCTGGTAACCTTTGCTCCTTCAGATCTGAGTCAACATTTGCTATCACAGATTTGCTTCTAAATGTATTGTGTGTGTGTGTGTGGTTTTAAGTTGAATTTCCTAGGGCTACCAGAATGGAGTACCACAGAGAGTGGGGCTTCTAAGAACAGAGATGAATTGTCTCACTCTTCCGGAGGCTAGAAGTCTGGGGTCAAAGCATTGACCTTATTGATTCCCTCTGAGAATTCAGGGGTTTTAATTTCCACACATCACTTCGCAGTTCCAGGCCTCTGATTCTGCATTAGGGAATGGCGACCCTTCTCGACTTGCACAAGGATCCCACCTTCTTTTCCGTCAGCACCCCCCCAACCCCCCGTCGTCCTTCCCTCTTACCAGATCCTTTATTTCCAGCCTGCCCTACCGGATCTTAGAAATGCTGGAAGGAAAGCCGGACGTTTCCAAAGCCTGGGCCTGAGCGCCCCCTAGGCTCGCAGAGAAAAACTGCTGCTGTTTTGGAAGAAGTCCGGCTCTGGAAGATCAGCGCCAAATCCTCCAACTTGCCTGTCTCTCTGATGAGGCAAGAACTTGTGGGGGTTCCTGGCCGTGCACTTGAGCAAGACCAGGTTTGGGAAGCCGAGACACACAAGAAGGGACCATCCAGCAGGCACTGCAAGGGCTGTGCGTGGCCGGCGCTGCCCCACTGAGAACGAAAGGGGGGCGCTGCCCGGTGGAAACCGTGGGAGCAGGCGGAGCGTGATAAGGCTGTGCGAACCGTCTTGTGGAAAAGTTTATTGTCCAGTTAAACAAAGTTACAGAAACCAACCCTGAGGATGAGCACACTCCATTGACTGTGTTGTTTATGTGCCCTATTGCCTGTCAGCGAAGATTTACATACTTTCTATTTTTCCGTCTCTTATTTCGGTTACTATTTCATGTACATACCTTGCATCTTCATAGTCCTCTTTTAAAAAATAAATCAATTTATTGGAAGCCCTTACAGCTCATCGTGCTCTTAACCATGGTTTTAAACCTTTGTGATGTACGATACCACGGTTGGGCACTTTTTGAAGAGTAGATGTATCGTCATGCATGTGTGCGTGTATGTGTGCATCTGAGATGTGTGCAAAGTATACATCACAGTGTACCTATGTGTGTGTGGTGTGTGCAGTGTGTGTGGCATGTGTACAGTGTGACATGTGTGCATGATGTATGTGTGTCCATGTATCTGTGCAGTGTATGATAGTGTGGCTGTATGTCTGTAATGTGTGGTAGTATATGTGTAAGTGTCTAGGTATATGTAGTGTATGTCTGTGTATGTGTGTAGTACATGGTAGAGTATATAAGGATCTGCATGTGCTTATATGGTGTCTATGCATATTTACATCAGTGACTATGTGTACTGTGTATGTGTGTGTAAATGCCCACTTCTGTGTGGTGACTGCATCTCCTCAGCTCAATATCCTGGGGCTCTTCTCTCTGGTATTAGCATCTCTGCCTGGCAACCATGAGCTACCAGCCGGCTACCTGCACCGTGGCCCTTGTCTAGAGAGTGGGGAACGCATTGCCCGGGCAGGTGTTAGGAAGCCCACTCAGTCACTGTGGGCCTGGGTGTGTGATGTTTCAACGGCTTCTGCAGAAGACGACCGGCTCCAGTTATCTACAGAGTCAGGATCCAAGAGGGGCCATTATCAAAGGCACCAGAGTGCTCAATTCATGTGTGTGCGTGTATTTTTCTCTAGTCAATATAAATAAAGCAGTTTCTGTTTCGCATTCTGAATTCTGACAGATACAATTACTATTATCTGCATCCATAAAAATGAATCAAAATAATAGCATAACTACATATAAACCTAAATGTTATTTCAGGACAAATCTCACTCCCCTTTAGAGACCAGGTCAGGGTCAGAACCCCAGTCCTTCTCTCACTAAAGGCCAGACCCCTGACCACATTGTCCTTCACTCTACGTGTGGGCAAGGACTGTGTGCTGAGAAGAAGGGCCGACCCTGATCCTGGCCTGGGGGAGCCCATAGGCAGCAATGCCGATCTTGGCCTAAGGTTGGAAGTCCATGATGGTACCCACTCTCCACCTTAGCAAGGGCTCACATCTCTGCCTAGAAACTCCAGCAGTTTCCTCTAAAGCCATCAAGTCTCAGGAACCTCTAGCAGCACACACGGCCTGACACCAGGACAGTGTACTTGCAACCAGTCTGCCCTGGACCAAGTGCAGCATCTCAGGCCAGGGGCAGGTATGGTCTTCCATGGGAGTCTCTGCCGCCGCCGCCAGAGGAGCTCATCACACCAGAGCTTCGGGTACTTGGCAGGGGCTGGGCCAGGGACAAGGGTAGTGCCTGAGGCATTGGCAGTGGCAGAAGCAGGAACAGTGGGGCTGGGGCAAGGTCTGAGACATTGGCTGGGATGGGCTAGGGTAGGAGCAGGGTCTGAAGCATAAGCCGATGCATGGACAAGGGCCGCAGCAGGGGCGGCAGCTGAGGCACTGGCAAGAGCTGGGGCAGGGGCAGGGACAGGTAAGTGCACTCATCCACAGAGATACTGCTTCATTGTTTTGTTGGCAATGCCTCAGCAGCAACATGACCTCCTCAGCTCAAGGTCAGAGACCTTGTGCCACTTAGCTGTGTATCCCTGCGATCTAGCCCCGGCGCATTACTTCGCAGACACCGAATGAAGGAACGAGCGAAGCAGGCCGCAGCCTGTGGCTGAGCTGTACTGCCTGGGGGGCCAGGTTCTTGGCTTTCTGTTCTCAGTCAGTCCCTGAGCTGGTTGCCACCGTTTGCTCACATTTGGCTTGGCAGGCATTCCACTGCTCCTTGCCCAATTCTCGTCTGGGAAACCAGAGCTTTGACTTTCCTTGGTGTTTTGTTCTGATGTCCATGAAGTAACCTGCCTTTTCATGGACTGAGCAGCCCTGGGTGGCACAAATGGTTTGCCCTCCGCTATTAACCCAAAGGCTGGCAGATCAAATCCACCCAGCAGCGCCTTGGAAGAAAGGCCTGACAACCTGTTTCTGTAATACCGACAAGCAAGAAGACCCTACGAGACACCCTTCTCTCGGACACATGGGATCTCCGTACCTCAAAAATAAACTCACAAACAACAAGCTCCATTTGGCTTGTCGCTTTTGTGGACTGAAATAGCTTTTCCTTGATATGAATTGAAAAGCTCATGTGCAGACACAGAAGCTTAGAACTTCCAATGTCTTTCTGGAATGGTCTCCTGCCAGTCACATGGACAAAGCCTTTCTTCATCTACAGGACTGCTCAGCGTTTCCAGGTCTTAGTGGAAGTCATGTCTCAGTTATTAGTTTAGAGAACCTTTCCACAACGAATGGCCTTTCATCGATATGTTTTACAATCTGCAAAGGGACACACACACACACACACACACACACACACACACACGTATATGATGCCTGGCTGCCACTATTGACTGCTTTGGAAGGATCATATTAAAAAAATCTTAAGTAGAATGGGGGAAAATGTGGAACAGCATCCAAAATCTTAAAAATGACCAGGCTTACCAGCCAGATAGAGACTGGTGGAATCCTTGAGACTATGGCTTTTAATCTCGCTTCCAGCCTGGAAGAGAACTCACTCCTGCGACTCAGTTTTCAGCCCAACAGCACACAGGTCTATAAGGTAAGAAATGATACTAGGAAGATGCACACCATGTGGAACAGTCCACCACTTGAGGTCAAAAGGGCACCATGTGTCCAAGCACAGTGTTCCGAAGCCCTGGGAGGTAGGAATGAGGGAGGACCGGAAATGGGAACCATGAGGAGGAGGCAGGATGAGCGATGCTATAATGTGGGGATCGCAATCAATGCTATGAAACAAAATGTGTGTATGAGTTGTCGGGTGGAAAACTGGTTTACTATGCAAATCTTTGTCCAATTCAAAAGAAAAAAAGTACAAGCAATTAATTTTTAAATCTGATGATTATTCCTGTGAGATACACTGGATCACACGATTGCCATTTCAGGGGAGTATGTCAAAGTAAAAGGGCAGGTAGCACTTTCCAGGTTGGAGATCAGTGTTCGACTCCCAGGCCATGGAGTTCACGAATCGTCAGCGAGGCTTGCGTCTTCCTGTGAGCAGGCTTCAGGGGTGCTTCCAGGCGAAGCTGGACTAGGAAGAAAGGCCCGACAATATGCTTCCAAAATCCAGCCAACAGAAGCCCTCTGGATCACAACCATCTCATCAGCACCCCGTCATGGGGGTGGCCCACAGCTGCATAGACTTTGTTCCATGGTGTTTGAGGTTGCCGACGCCACGGCAGCTGACAACCTAAGCGAGTTGAAAACCGGCTCTCATAGCCAGTCAATGATGATCCATGACTCTGAATTAATGTGTCTTCCCATTTCCCTCAAAGTTAAATCCTTTCCCTGAGCTTCTGGGGCAAAGGCAAGGGCATCTCTATTTGCTTTCCCCGTGCCTGTTGGAAGCATGAGGGGGAGCTGGATTCGTTCTCCTGACTAGACACTGGAGCAGGAACGAGCTCGGAAAGAGCGGAGGAAGGTTATGTTACAGGTGTGTGTTGGGGGGGGGGGGGGTGTCAGACTAGGGACACTGACTTCCTGGCTCTCAGCTCCCTCCTTTCCAGGGTTTACTTCAAAACCAAACCAAAATCATTTCAACTCACAGGGACGGACGCTATAGGATAGGGTAGAACTGCCCCCATGGGTTTCCGAGACTGTAATCCTTACGGGAGTAGAAAGGCTCTTCTTTCTCCGGGACAATGGGTTGAAACTGATGACCTTTCAGTTAGCAGCCCAAATCCTCATCACTGCACACACCGCCAGGGCTCCCTCCAGGATTCACCACCACCACCTGCTTTCCAAGTAATGGGCTTTGTAACATTTTATAAGCCAGGCAACCAGAAGTGTAATCCTTGAGCACACGTTGTAATCCCAACCCCTGAGGAACAGGCAAGACGCCCTGGTGGCACAATGGTTAAGCAGCTTGGCTGCTAACGGAAAGGTCAATGGTTCAAACCCAGGAGAAAGAAGGGGCAGCCTGTTTCCATAAAGATTACCCATGGGGCCACTGTGAGTCAGCATCGGCTTGGCAGCAATGGGTTTGGATGGAGTTTGAGTGCCGACACCTCTCCCCACCCATTTGTCACAGGGCTTCCTGGCCACATACTAAGCAGAGCCCTGAGCAAGGCTAACGGAACTGCAGAAGGTTCTGGTCCCAAGGCAACCCTAGGATGACATCAGAGAGGTGTAAGGCATCTCAAATGTGCACGGTGAACTATCCTGCATCACCCAGACCCTCAAGTACCACAGCATTTTAAAAGAGTCACAACAAAGGGGGCTTAGGAACGACCCAGCTCCCAATGCGATGATAGGAGGGGTGCTACAGAGGAGATGAGGAAGCTCGCTTACATCCATGATGCAAAGATTTCCCTGTCTCTAGCTTCATTTGCTGTCTTCAGTCCGTTCCAACCCACAGCGACCTGCGTACAACAGACTGAGCTACTGCTCCGTCCTCATGGCCATTGCTGTGTGAGCCCACGCGTGCACTGCATAGAGGGTGAGTATTTGACCATGTTCAAAGCCTTGCCCCGTATGTTAGTTCATGTAATTCTCAAAGGAATAGCCTTGTGAGGCAGGCTGAGTAGACCTTATTCCACCACCACCGCCACTGATTGCCATCGGCTCTGTTCCGACTCTTGGTGACTCTACGTGTGTCCCAGTAGAACTGTGCTCCACAGGGGGGTCACTGGCCGATTCTTCAGAAGTAGATCACCACACCTTCCTTCCCAAGTGCCGTTGGGCAGACTGGAAGTGTAGCTTTTGGGGGAGCAGTGAGCCCATCACTGTTCACTCCCCTAGCCATTCCGTAGACATTATTATGTTTGGTTAAGACCACAACTCTCAGGCTTGAGACTGCAGTGCTCTGATCCCCCAAAATCAAGACCACCGTGCTATAAGGTCACCCCAATATTTAAAATAACATAGGCAAACCAATGGCCTGAGTTTGGTCCCACAAGTTCCCACTTGATTTGTTTTGGGAGCTCCTAGCAGGTGTCTCACTTGTGCTCAGGACCAGGCCCTCATGCATCATCCCCTCTGGTGGCTGCCCCAGTGTCCTCTTGGGCCTGCGACTGCCAGTCCATTTCCTGCTTCTGCTGCAGTTCCACCTGCAACACCGACGAGTCGATCTGCCGCCAGTTATGATTTTGTGACAGTCTCCTGTGTGTTCCGTGTTCTATCAGAGCATTCCTGTGGCTGGGAATCTTCGGGCCCTGTGACGGCTTCATGAGGATGGTCTCCCTCCTCCACTGATTCATTGTTCTCTTCCCCCCCCAAAAAAAGACTTCATAAAGGTGTCTTTATAAAATGTAGTTGAACCACAGTCTCCTTCTCCCCTAAAACAAGGTTTGAGTTACAAGGTTTAATTTATCAGATAAATTAAATCGGATAACGGCATCAGATCACCAAGTGGAGGGCAATTACATACGACTGAGAAACATGGCCCAGCTACGTTGAGACTTACTGGGGGAAGGTGCAATGGAACCCCTAACAGCAGGTTTCATGTCTTTGCTTTCCTTTCAGTTTATTCATTCATTTCAGGGTGTCTCACATGGGAATCTGGAGGACTTGTCCGGGCTTGCGCTCCGTAGCAAGAAGGCAAGCCTTCCTGCAGCAGGTATCCTGACCAAAGCTACCCTTCAAGGCTTCTCCACCTGCTTAGTCTCTACGATAATTTTTGTCGTAGTGATTTCAATAAAGTTCAAAGAAGGAAACGCTGAATTTCTTACTTAAATACTGTGTAGCTGTTCCATTTCACAGAAACCTACTCCCCAAATCCACGGAGTCAATTCCAAGGAGAGAGCAGAGCTGCTCCCTTTGGGTTTCCAAGACTGTTGATCTTTACAGGAGCAGAAAGGCTCATCTTTCCCCAGAGGAGCAGCCACTGGATTCAAACTGCTGACTCTGCAGTTAACAGCCCAATGTGTAACCCACTATGGTAGCAGGGACACCAATATACAAACAGTCCATTTTAATCTTGGGGTTAAGCCAGTTAAATCATCTGTTAAATCAAAACTTTCTTTAAAAGATTGAAGTCTGAGGCCAGATCAAGTCTGTATTTGGATAGAAGCTATATGCTTGACTGGGGTTCTACTGTGTCCTTGGCCTGGGTTGCCCTTTCTTGTGATTCAGAAATAACCTGATCTCTGGTGTAATCAGCTCTGAGAAGTTTTGCCCAACCGACGGGTACCCCATTCCCAGGCCAGTCCGAAATTTCCAAACATTCCGCAATAAACACACGGACAGTGATGATCGAACAAAATAGGTCGTCTTCACTGTTACTGTCACCACTAACAGAAGTATTCCCTGAAAGCCCACTTCTTAAGGAAAATAGGCTTGGAGCCTATTTTGGCAGCTTATCGAGGCATTACATTTCTGGTTCATGGAAAGGCTTCAAGTCCCTGGCATAAGCACAGCGTACTATATTGTGGCCACCGGGAAACAGACAACACGCTCCAACACAAGCAGCCAACACACCCTGCAATGACGCTGTGGAAACTCCCTTGGGACCCAAGGTTGTGAAGCAAGTCGATTTCCTCTAATAGAGAGAACCCAATTTCCTCTAATCCAGCTCTCCCCAGTACGTTGTTGTTCTGTGCTGTGAAGTTGGTTCTGACTCAGAAAACCTAGAGCCAAATCTGTTATCATGGAGTCAATTCCTATCACAGAGACTCTGTGGAGAGCAGAGCTCCCCCTAAGGTTTCCTAAGCTGTAATCTTTATGAGAGCAAATTGCCAGAGTGGCTGGTGGGTTCGAACCACCAACCTTTGGGGTAGCAGCTGAGTGCTTAGCTTTTAGTATAGGAATTGGTGATCTTTACACCTTCTAATGGCTGCTTGCTTGCAGAATCAATCTACCAAGAAGAGATTTCATATTGATGGGTGCATGGATAGCACCTTCAGGGATGGATGGCAGCCAGCCAGGGAGCTTTATGCTCTAGAGCCCTCTCTGTTCTGTTTTGAGTTTTGGGGCCTTTGGGTAGCTCAATTGAGTAAGCACTAAGCTACTAAATAAAAGGCTGGCAGTTCAAATCCACCCACCAGTAGCTGGAAGGAAGACTTGGTCATCAATTCTGGAAGAACTATTGAGAATTATAAAGTGCGTATCTATTCTCACTTTCTGTTTATTGAGCATGGCTGTCCCAGCAAGCTCAGCAACAGGGGTGTAACTTAAGGGAGTGACATAATGTCTCTAAGTATAGTTTCCTCATCTGTAGGAAAGACCTAATAATAGTACTTACCTCACAGAGCTTAAGGGGAATTAAATGAGAACCATTATGACAAGCACTTAGCAAGATTTTGGGCATGTAGGAAGCACTGACTAAAATGTACTTGTTTAGATGAGATTGGCGATGACGATGATAAAATCAATGCGCAATGACGAAAGAGGCCAAAGACAACTAATCCCTTCCTCGGCTAAGAATGTCATGGGCATACTGTGCCCCTCCTTTGCCCAAGGTTGACACTGCCCAGAGCACGGTGCTAGAATCTCATTCTTAGATGGACACACTTCAGAGTCTCTAGATCTCAAGTGCCCAATCGACTCCGATGAGACTAAGGCTAACGCGTTGGACGTTGTAGGACTGTTTTGTCGTAGGTGCCATCCAGCGGAGCTGACTTAGAGGAGTCTGTGTATAACACAGTGAAACATTGCCTATCCTGTACGGTCCTCATAATTATTCCTATGCCTCGCCCGTTCTGTTTGCAGCCATTTATGCTAATTGAGCATATTTGTCAATACATCTCATCGAGGGTCTTCCTCTCTTTCACTGACCACTTCACCAAGCACAACACCCTTTTCTCGGAGATGGTCCATCCTGATAACAGATCCAGAGTCCATGAGACCAAGTCCTGTCATCCTTGCTTCAAAGGAGTACTCTGGCTGTACCTTTTCCAAGGCAGATTTGTTGTTCTTCTGCCTGTCCATGGTGTACTTCCTATTCTTCACTAACACAAAAGTGTAAGTGCATCCTGTATTCTTACATCTTCCTTATTCGTGGTCCAGATTTCCTAAGCCTAGGAGACGACTGAAAGGACCACGACTTGGGGCAGCATACTTCAGTCTTGAAAGTGGATATCTTGGCTCTTTTTAAAAAAAATCTTTTTATTGGGGCTCATAAAGCTCTTATCACAATCTGTACATACATCAATTGAGCAAAGCACCCTTATACATTCATTGCACTCATCATTCTCATAATTCACCTTCCACTTGGGTTCCTGGAATCAGCTCGGTTTCCCTCCCCCCCCTGCTCCCCCTCCCTCCCCGCTCCCCCCCTGGTCCCTTGATAGTTTATAAATAAGTATTATATCTTATCTTACACTCCCCGGCATCTCCCCTCACCCGTCTCCCCATTGCCCATCTCCCAGAGAGGAGGTTACACATAGATCTCCGAGATCAGTTCTCCCTTTCTACACCCCCTTCCCTCCTGGTGTCATCACTCCCACCGCTGGTGTTGAGGGGTTCGTCTGTCCTAGATTCCCTGTGCCTCCAGATCCCTACTGCACCACTGTACATCCTCTGGTCTAACCAGGTCCACAAGGTAGAATTGGGGTCATGATAATTGGGAGGGGAGGAAGCATTCAGGAACTAGAGGAAGGTTTTGAATTTCATTGTTGCTACACTGAACCCTGAGTGACTCATCTCCTCCCTACTACCCCTCTTCAAGGGATGTCCAGCTGTCTACAGATGGGCATTGGGTCCCCATCATGTACTCCCCCTCATTCATGGTGATGTGATTCTCACCACCACCCCACCTTTGTTGTTTGAGACCTGTTCTCCTCTGCCCTTCACGATCACCTATGTTGGTGTGCTGCTTCCATGTGGGCTTTGTTGCTTCTGGGGGCTCTTTAACACTTTCAAGAGCACTATCTCTTCAAATTTTTGCAGCAGATTGGTCGAATGCAATGTCGTTTGATTTCATGACTGCTGCCTCCTTAGGCATTGACTCCGGATCCACATCAAATGGATTCCTTGACAGCATCTACCTTGTCTCCATGCATCAGGAGCTTGTTGGCCTACTTGTGAAGATATTTCTTTTCTTTATAGACTAATCCATATGGAAGGCTCAACCCATCCAAAACCCAAACCTAAACCACTGCGCTTGAGTCCATTCCAACTCACAGAGGCCCCACAGGAATGGCCTAGAATGGCCTCACCAGATTCCATGGTTGTAAATGTTTATGGAAGCAGACTTCCACACCTCTGTCCTGTGGAGCAATTAGTGGGTTCTAACAGCCAACTTTTCAGCTAAGTAGGTAAGCGCTTAACCACTATGGCATCTAGCACCTAGACACCTCTAGATGCAAAGGTGATTCTAACATTTTAATAACAAGGAGTGCTCTTGAAAGTGTGTTAGAGGCTAGAAAGGAAAGCATTGTTAGTATGAAGGGATGCTTCTCATTATTGTCCTAATTCAGTTCAATTAATGTAGAGGACTACACAATCTACAATTTCCATTTACAATTAGTGGTTGACTTCATTGGTCGAGAAATGCATAGGTTACATAACACGGACTACCAGGTGTTCTCTTGCCTTAGAGGGATGTTGGGCCAATGAGAAGACCAGAAAGCCCCAGGGTCCCACCCAGAAAGTGCCTCATAGCTCACCAGGACCACAACATGGGGCTCCCATCAGCTGCTGGCCCTCTTCTTTTCACATCCACCCTCACCATGCCCCAACCTGAAGGGCTAGCTGCTGTGAAGAGGGAGGCAGTCCCTGTCCGCACATGGATTCTGAGAACTGGGTCTCAGAGAGAATCCTCAACCACAACTCACCTCCGGTCCCACAGAAAACCTTCAAGCCCCACTGATTCTCACTCTCCTGCACACATCAGAGTCTATTGGAGGGTTTGTTAGAAGGCAGATAACTGTGCCTTACCCCAAGGGTTTCTGGTTGAGTAGGTTTGAGGTAGGGCAAGTAGATTCTGACTCATATGGACCCTATAGGATAGGGTAGAACTGTGTTCATGGGTTTCTGAGACTATAGCTCATTATCGTGGTAGAAAATCTTATCTTTCTTACATGGAGCTGCAGGTGGTTTTGAACTGCTGACCTTGTGATTAACAGTCCAACTTGTAACCCGCTATGTTTATTATGGCCTGCCATAATAAACAAATCAAGTACAATGTAGCTGAGAGGAATTATTGAAAGCCGAATGAAGGTCAGACATATAGTGGGACAAGAGTAAAGTAAAAGGAAATAGCACAAAAAAGACCTAGGAGGCAAAGGACATTTATAGAGGCATAAATACAGGTATGTACATATGTAAATATATTTATATATAACAACAGGGACATAGACCTATCAATCAATCTATCTATCTATCATCTATATATGTTAACTTTTGAGGTAGCAGATGGACATTGGACCTATATTCAAGTAATCCCTCAATGCAAGAACACTTTGTTCTAATAACCTGGTATTCTGTGATGCTCACCTTCCTAACACAATCGCTGAAAACAAAATGAGTACATAAATAAATGTAATGAAGAAAACTGATGATGCCCGGCAATCAAAAGATATAGCATCTAGGGTCTTAAAGATAAACAAGTGGCCATATAGCTGGGAAGCAATAAAACCCACATGGAAGAAGCACACCATCCTATGTGATCATGAGGTGACAATAGGATCAGGTATCAGGCATCAGAAGAACTAAAATAAGCAATCATATTGATACAAACCTGTGGGGAGGGGTGTGGAGTGGAGACCCAAAGCCCATCTGTAGACAAGTGGACATCGCCTTACAGAAGGGTCACAAGGCAGGGACGAGCCAGTCAGGGTGCAGTGTAGCAACGATGAAACATACAACATTCCTCTAGTTCTTTAAGGCTTCCTCCCCTCCATTATCATGATCCCAGTTCTACCTGACAAATCTAACTAGACCAGAGCATGTACACTGGTACAGATAAGAGCTCTCAGACACAGAATCCAGGACAGATACCCCCCTCCCCAAAAGTAATGGGAGTAGCAATACCATGAGAATAAGGGGAAGGTGGGGGGAGAAAGGGGGAACCAATCACAATGATCAACATATAATCCCCTGACACCCAGGGTGATGAAAAACAGAAACATGGGTGAAAGGAAACAGCGGATGGTGTAAGATATGAAAAATAATCATTTATAATTTATCAAGGTTTCATGAGGGTGGGAGGGCAGGGGAGGAAGGGAAAAATTGAGGAACTGATACCAAGAGCTCAAGTAGAAAGAAAATGTTTTGAAAAGGATGATGGCAACATATGTACAAATGTGCTCAACACCATGTATGTATGTATTGTTATAAGAGTTGTAAGAGCCCTCAATAAAATGATTAAAAAATAAACAAGAATAAACAAATCAGTCTCGAAAGAGGTGCAGCCAGAATGCTCCTTGGAAACAAGAATGGTGAGACTTTGTCTCACATATTTGGGACGTGTTATCAGAGGAGACCAGGCCCTGGAAAGCGACCTCATGCTTGGTAAAGTAGAGAGGAAATGGAAAAGAGAAAGGCCCTTGGTGAGATGGCCTGACGCGGTGGCTGAAACAATGTGTTCAAACACAAGAACAATTGTGAGGATGGTGCTGGACGGGGCAGCCTTTAGCTCTGTTGTACGTAAGGTTGCTATGAATCGGAATCAACTTGATGGCCGCTAACAACAAGAAGTGTCCAAGTGATATTGATGTCGCTGGTCAGGAAACTACACTGTTGATGTGGTTGGCTATGTCTCCCTTCATCCCACTCCTCCATTATGCCCGCTAGTACAGGAGGGATTGCGCACCTGCCAGGATGAAAGAAAAGACTGAACAGGAAATCAATCAATCAACCAACCAAACAAAGAAATGTATTACTGGGAAGCTGGTTCCCACTCACGGTGACCTTGTAGGACAGAGAAAACCCCACAGGGGTTTCCAAGGCTGTACATCTTTACAGACTGCCTCAGCTTTCTTCCTGAATGGCTGCAGGGTTCTGGCCACCAAACTTTCGATTAGCAGGCCAGTGCTTTAATCACTGTGTCACCAGGACTCCGAGAGAATAAAAAAAGGGGGCGGAAGAGTTCTGGAGGAGGATAGCATTCGAATCCGCCCAAAATCAGGGCCATGAAGAAGCAGATTCAGTCTTTCCAAGCCTCGTGGCTGGAAGTGACATCCAGACCAAGTACAAACCATTCAACCAGGTCATAAAAATGAACAGAGATTGTTTTTCTCGTTGCTTTTTCTTTGGGGAAACCGTGGTCCGCGCGCCGAGGGCCACTGGTAACCCACAGCAGAGAGTGTGGGGTGCCTGCAAGCCCCAGCCGGGCTGACACCTCCAAGCTTCCCGGGAAGGTGAATTCTAAAAGGAAAGTGAATGCACCATGCTGAGTTGCAAGCAGCTGGGCATTTGGAATGTGTCTCTGGAGATACACACTGAGTCTGACTGAGAACTTCCAAGAAAACTCAGTGGGAGGGGAGGAAAAACAGTGCCCTGGCAAGTCATCCTGTGGGCCTTGCTAAATCGGCTGCTATTGCATTCCATCTGCACTGCGGTGACCCAATGTTCCAGTAAACAAGGAGGGGCTGGCATGGAGAGTCCTCAGATCGAGCTACCCTGGGGCTTTTAAAATAGAGCCCAGGGAGCCAGGAGCAGTAGGGCAGGGTCAGGGGTCGCCTTTGTGCATATCTGGATCAGGGAGGCACACCCACCCCCCACCTCTAGCTACACACAGACACAGCCCCTCCTCCAGTGGGGCTGGACCGGTACCCAAACCTCCGACGTTCTAGTCTTACAATGATGGGGAACTCGTCGTCTCCTGTAGATCGTTTCTCCAGCGTCCCAGAGCACGAGGATGTACAAAGGGAGCTGGTGACTCAGGGCCACCACTGACTAATGGTGCCCACTCCGTCCTTCCAGGAAGACACCCAGAGAGCCACAGCAGACAAGCCCACTCACTCCGCCCATTTCCTCATCTGAGTTCATGACCCCAGATAATGGATTCCTTGGGCTTCTCGCACCCTCCTGGCCTTACCTGCACACCTTCCTGTTTTCTCTCTGTCTGCAGTTCCATTCCATTGAGGAGGCTGAGAAGAGATAAGAGGGGGCGTGCTGGGCCCAGAGAATGCGGCTCTGGAAGTGCCTTCCCAGAGTGGCCCTCGGCCTGTCGGAGTTTGGGGTTTTATAGCCCAAATAACGCCTGCCACTTCGCACTCCTACTGTATCAACACGGAGACGCGACCGAGGCCACAGTGATGAAGCACGGGGCTGCTCTGTGGAAGGTGGCAGCGGTTCAAATCCAGGAGAACCATGTGGCCGGCTCCTCCCACCGAGACGCCTGCTCTTGTCGGAAGCCAGTCAAGTCAGTTCTGGCTCAACGGGACCCTGCTCACAACAGAATGTAACAGTCCGCGCCTGCGTCATCCTTCAGCCCAGGTGGCAGCCACTGTGTCCGCCCGTGTCACTGGGGATCTTTTAGGCTGACTCTGTCCTTGACCCGGATGTCCTTCTCTAGGCGTCGTCTGCCCTGCCAACCTGTGAAAAATAGGTAATGTGAATCTGGCCATCCTCCAAGAAGCGCCCTGACAGGCCTTCTGCAAGCGGAGGGATATTGAGCATTCTCCTCCAATTCCATATTTCAGAGATATAAATTCTTCTTTGGTCATCCTTATTCATTATTCAGATTTCACATGCAAATGCGAAGTAATTCTGTCCTGGAACGGCTGTCACTCTGAGTTGGAATCAACTAACATCTCACCCAAGGCCACATCAAGAGGAGTGGTACTTTTCATTCTGTGTGGCTGAATGATCAAATACGTTGTTGTCCGAGCTAGAGTATACATCTGAGTGTTGGAGCGTTCGTTACCTGTTGCCGTTCAGGTGACTCTAACTTCTGGCAACACCATGTTTTACAGAGAACCACTCCATGGCTTTTACTGCCTGTCACATCAATGAAAGAAAGAGGATTGGCACTTTACTCTCCCGGTGCCCCTGGGGAGATTTGAACTGCCAGCCATTAGATCCATAGCCCAGAGGAAAGACTTTGCAACATTAAAACAACCCACGGCTACGGCCATGCCCAGGACCTACAGGCAGGCACCCTGGGGACAGAGTGGTTGCGTGTTGGGCTGTGATCTGCAAGCGTAGTTGTTCGAACCCACCGGCCGTACCTCAGGATGTTATCGGGCTTTCTACTCCCTTAAACAGTCACAGTCTCAGAAGCCAATGGGGGCAGTTCTACCCTGTCCTATAGGGTCACTTTGAGTCAGCATCGACTCGACAGCGATGTGTTTGGTTTTTATAGTCATTTATGTTCATTTAGCAACTAACCGGCCACTATAACTTCCATCCGCCAGCCTGCCTCACAGACGACGTTTATTTGCTCTGACAGAGCCACTCTGCCTTACTCTTTTACTGGAGCCCCGGGAGCGGTCTCAATTAAACCGTGGTAGCCTACTAACTGCAAGGTCAGTGGTTCAAACTCACTAGTGGCTCCACGGGAGAAAGATAAGGCTCTTCCATAATGATTTATAGCAGGGGTCAGAACCATTTTTCTTCCAAAGGCCATTTGGATGTATATAACATCATTCACGAGTAATATAACATTAACAGCCTAAAAATTAGCCTGCTATGAAGGGTCTAGGGATAGAGGCAGGGTGCGGCATAGCACCGATGAAACATACAACTTTCCTCTAGTTCTTTAATGCTTCTTCCCCACTATCATGATCCCAATTCTACCTCACAAATCCAGCTAGACCAGAGGATGTACACTGGTACAGATCAGAGCTGGAAACACAGGGAATCCAGGACAGATAAACCCCTCGGGACCAGTAATGAGAGTAGCTAGCAATGCCAGGAGGGAAAGGGGAAGGTGGGGGAGAAAAGGGGAACTGATGACAGGGATCTACATATAACCCTCCCTGGGGGACAGACAATAGACAAGTGGGTGAAGGGAGACATCAGACAGTGTAAGACATGAAAAAATAATAATAATTTATAAATTATCAAGGGTTTGTGAGGAAGGGAGAGAGGGTGGGGGAGGGAGAGGAAAATGAGGTGCTGATACCAAGGGCTCAAGTAGAAAGCAAAGGTTTTGAGAATGATGAGGGCAACAAATGTACAAATGTGCTCAACACAATAGATGTATGTATGGATTGTGATGAGTTGTACGAGCCTCCAATAAAATGATTTATAAAAAAATTAGCCTGCTATATTTGGTCAAACATTTAATTAACTCACACCTAATATGAGGGCTGGCATTGCTCCCCTCTGGTAAGGCTGAGAGGTTGTCTGGTATTGATGTTTTCCGGGGGTTCATATGGCCCTTCACTCCAATTTACAGTCTTGGCAACACTGTACAGAGTCACTTGAGTAGGAATCCACTCAATGACAAAGAGTTTGGCTTAGGGTTTATTCTGGACTGATACTAGCCTGCTATTGATCTGTTTTCATGTTTAATTAGCCCTGCAGGCATGATCGGATGCACACTGGCCTGTTAACCACAAGGTCAGTAGTAAAAACCCACCAGCCACTGCTTGGGAGACGGATGAGGTAGTCTGCTCCCCCTAAAGAGTGACAGCCTCCGACACCCTTGGGAAAGTTCAACTCCGTCCTGTAGGATTGCTATGAATCTCAAGTGACTTGACAGCGAGTTTGATTGGGGGGTTTTAATGTTTATCTTCAGGCATCTCTCTTTTAATGTGCGGGGAAAGTAAGTTTTGCGAGTTCCCTGCACAAACAGCAGTGCGACTTCTTCACTGAGTGAGTGGCAAGCTCCGGCAGCCTCCGGCAGCTGCTTAGTTTCCTATTCCGGAGACTTGCCTCCTTGTGAACATGAGCAACTGGGAAGTATTGTCAATATGCACTCACAAACAAGTCACTCCCCAATGGCCGAATAAGCAAAAGAGCATGACAACTATTCATGGCAGGAGCAAGGCCTTCCTCACACGATTTCCCCAACAACAGTACTCACAATTGCACCTGTCTAGTTTCTGCATGCCCAGTATGCTTAAAGCACCATGCCTATTATCTCGATTGCTTATAAAGGACTGCACGTTTTCAGTCCTCCCCATTTTATTGGCTGAGGCTGTAAAGCTGAGCCCAGGGAAGGAGAACAGCCAAGTAGCATCCAAATCTAGGTCTATCAATACAAAGTCCATGCCCGTGCTCCACCAGGCCCACAGGTGCCTTCACAGATAAATGGCTTGACCTCTGTCATCCGGGGCTGGGTGACCCTTAGGCCTTACAGATTGCATTCTTCATACCATGCCGAGGCCTTCCTTCATTACTGGCCATCTTCGATGATCAGCTGGCTCGTTTAGAACATCTCACATTGGACCCTTGCTTACTTTGGAGGGGACCATTTTTCTTTAGTACCGATGGACGTTTCCATAGTAATGGCCACACTTTCATAATCCTGAATGCCTTAGCAGAGAGCTCCAGGTAAGGCCTGGGAGAGGCTGGCTTGGGCTAAGGGTTTGGCAGTTTCCATGATGACTAGATTCAAAGACGAGTTCAGAAAGGTCAGAGAAGCAGGCACCTATCAATGAGCTGGGGAGGGGAAGGAGGAAGTACAGGGAAGGGAAAGACCAGTGGCGTAGATGGCCCAGATTTAAGTGGTCTTCATGAGCAACTCTGGGCACTGAGTCAAGCCCTTCCTGGAAAAGCGCCTGCCGGGGAAGTACTCCAGGGAGGGGGCCAGTTGAATACCTGAGCAGGACTGTCATTCCTTCTTCAGTCCACGCACGCCTCCTTCTTCCAGTGCTTCTCTGATTACCCTGCCCAGTGAGTCTACGTCTCTAATCCTAAGTGGCCATTCTTCACCCGATCTCCATGCTCACCTCCCCACAGCTGCACACACGGCCTGGTGGACATATGTGTATGCGCTTGGATATTAGATACCCCTAGGCTTGAATCCTGATTTTTTTTATTTTACAAAATTACAGTTTTTAACAAAATATAACCCTTTAAAACTGTATTCTCAGGTATAAACACACTTGTTAGGCTACATGACAATGCTTTATTGCACCTGTTCATTCAAATGACAAACAGCAGCATAGAATGGCAGCCAGGAGCAGATATAAAGCCAGGATGTTTGAGTTTAAACTTCGAATCCACCATGCACTAGCTTTGACTTCTGTCAAGTTACTTAACCGATTATTGTTCTGTACTGTCATTTCTGTCTCATGGTGACTTTTATGACACTGTAGAACATCCCATAGAGTTTTCTGAACAAACAGCTTCAAAGCAGTAGATCTCCAGGTCTTTTCTTCCGCGAAACAACAATGCTGACATCATCTGGGTCTTCCCGTTTGGCAGTGGAGTGCTTTAACCATTGTGCCACCAGGGCTGCTTTACTTAACCATCCTTTAGTATAAATGTCTCTTTGCCTCCACTCAGTCTGTTACAGCTTCTTTTCGTTTCCCTGGCTTTTTAGCTGCAGATAGTTCAAGGCTGGCCCACTGCATAGGCTCAGCTCTTGTCACGATAATCTCCGTTTTCGTTGGTCATAGTTACATAGCTACGCATGACGTCGATCACGCCCCATGATTTCAGTTTCATGGCGTTCCTTTTCTCCTTCACATACAATGAGAACACTTAGCAATGTACTATTTCCTTCTACTCGACCACGTTCTGGAAGTGAAGTTCTAGCAGAGATTGAGATGGTGACGTCACCTCCTGTCTGATGCCAGTCAGGCCGGCATGGAAGGACTTTGCCCCCAGCATCTTTTCTTAGAGCACATGTGTGTCCCTGTGGTACAGCCCTCTTGGGCTGAAACTGTGTTAAAAGCAGAAGTTGTTTCCTACAACAGCTCCAGTATTTCATCCCTTCATGGGACGCAGCTACTCCAGAATGATATACACAGACTTCTAGACGTTCTAAGCCCTGATAGGTCTCTGAAGACCCTCCACCTTTACACGAGGTTCCAATCTTAACTTCATCAGTTTCCTCTTCCTGCGTATCTTCTTCCTTTGCTGATGGCTGCTTAAGTTTACCAAGTGCTTGTTTAAGTGAAGCAGATACTTTTAATTCCAAATTTGTCATTGGCTCATCTGGGCTTGGCCTTGTAATTGCTTCTACTGGCTTAAGAGCTTGAATGATGCATTCCGGAAATTTGGGCTTCAATTCAGATAGTTCCTGCTTCTCGGTAGTCTTGACTTCAGGTTTGACTGGCTCGGGAGGCTTCTCACTGTTATGCCTACCTTTTTGTACCGCCTACAATGCTGAACAAATCAGAAAAATCTGTCGTTCTCCTCTTACAGCAAGACCACCCCTTTAAGGCATCCTGAAGGACTGGAACACGCGCTTGGTACGTGCAAGCATCGTCGGCCTTGGTCTCCGGGTCGAGGTTGCAGTGTAGCAAGGCCACGTTGTTTCCCACGGAGAGTGGGGAGGTCAGAATGCCGGGAACCAAAGGAGTGTGCGTGTGGGATTGACCCGGCACCGATCTGACTGAACCCTGATTTTTAGCTATGTAAATTGGGGTTTCTGAACTCTTCTGAACCTCAGCCTCCTCCTCTAAAAAATTTGGTTTGTAGAGGCTGGTAGTCTACTTCTAAAAAACCAGTCACAGAAAACTTTGTGACGCTTAGTTGTACTCTGATATCTCAGGGTCACTAGGAGGCAGAGTCAACTCAAGGGCCACTGGTTTGAGTGTGTTTTTAAAATATATTCATTACAAAAATTTAAAATAAACACATGGATGGTTTACCTCAGACACTGTCAGGCAGAGAGTAGACACTAAGCACTTGATTCATGTTGCTATTACTCTTAATGCCAGTGCTGGAGACTGGTATAACTTTCCCTCCAGAATCAGCTAACTGAGAGCAACAGGAGCAGAGAGAATGTTGGAGATGGAGGTTAGACATCCGCTTGCTCAGCTTCTTTCTGGGGAAGGTTCATTAACGGTACAAAGACATATGGTTTACTTGTAAAGAAGGAAGTTAGTGGAGCAATGGAAAGAGCTTAGGCTTTGGGATCAGAGATGCCGTAGATTCTCGAGTCTAAACCAGGTTTTTGGCGCATTTTTCATGCAGTTTTTGTGGTAAAATTAGGTGCCTCCACGGATATTCGCGTCGGCTAGTACTAGAGTACATATGGTATGTGAAATTGAATTCCACTTGCCAGTATTTAAAAATATTCCAGTGGCCTTAGCAAAGACATGTTGCTATTGTGCTGATTTCAACTTTATGGAAACACCACGTGTGTCTGAGTAGGCACTATACAAAGTAAGTTATCAATTAATTTCTTTTAATTAAAGTCAAAGCTGAGGAGACAGGACTGCCATGCCCACAGGACAGAAGAACACAATCTCTTGAAGCCAATGGGGTGGGTTTACCACTTGTTTGGACGAGGGGAGTGGGGGCACCCAAAGCCAAGGGAGCAAGAGTACTGTCCCACTGGGCCAGGTAGGCAGGGCACAATCCATGGGTCTACAGACCTCCATCCCAAGTACAGGGAGCAAAACCAACACCCAGAGTCTGGAAGTCAAGGGCCTTTTCTAAATCAAATGCTCCTGCACGTACTTGACCTACCACCCCCTTCACAGAAAAAAATATTGCTGAGTATCCCTCTGGCAATGAAAAACTTTCTACTGTAGCCCATAATCCAGGATAGAGTGTAGGCATTTGCTTTTGTAGCCCTCCTGGATTGTTCCAGTGCCCCCACCCCCCACCGCGGGCAGGACCACCCACTTTGGGAAACATTGGCACAGATGTTGCAGAAAACAGATTTATTCTCACACCTCAAGAGCTAATGTGAATTGTTTTGCTGGGTTCTCAACTGGATTGAATTCTGCACCCTCCCCCCACTCCCACCCCAAAGATGCACTAACATGCTGTGCCATGATTCTCAGCGGTTTGGCAGTTATATAACGATGTAATCATCCCCCATGTGATCTGATGTGATCAGCCAAGCAGTTGTAAGAGGAAGAGGGTGGAATGCTCACAGGCCTGATCTGATGTAAGACAGTTTTCCTTGGGTTGAGGCCAGCATCACTTTCCAGAGGAGATCGAAGGAAAGAGAATCAAGCAAAGAAAGAGGTACCCACTGCCTCCAAGAAAGAGAAGCTGGGAGTAGAACACGTCCTTTACTATACCGGCATAAACTCCTCGTATCAGAGTGCCCTAAATGCTATGTCATTGGATAAATTACTGATGTTATAAATGCTATCGTCTTAGACCCTAAGAGGGTGATTAACAATGTGCTTCTTTCATTTTTTTAAAATTTGTTTTTGTTTTTGTAGTTGTTGTTCTTGTTGGTTCTGGTTTTTGTCAGAATATGACCACCAAAGTAAACCAGAGTTGTTCATATCCCAAGGACAAGAAGGTGGATTCTGGGATCCCACTTAATTCCATCCCTAATCCAACACGGCCCTGCTTGATACCTTCATGAAGAGATCATGGAATATAAGGCCCCTAAAGCAAAGTGTGGTAAGAAAGCACATGGTGCCCACCTATCAATTGGAATGGTGTCTGGGTCTAAGAGGAGTGTATTCTAGCCAGCAGCCATCTAAGTGAGGCATCAACTAAGTCCACATGAAAGAAGCCCACAAGCCTGTGTGATCTAAAGATGATGATAGCAAAATCCCAATACGATGAAGGGAAAAGTATCAGAGCTTAAATTGTGAACACCCAATTTATAAAAAGCTATGGAAGATGGTGGGAATCCCCAATCCATCTGTAGAGTATCTAGTCAGATTAAGCCTCTGGCAGAGCCTCTCCAGACACGGGTCATGTGGCTTTACTATCAGACAGAGATTATTGTAAACCTGATTATGGTGGATCGAACCGTGGTATAAAATGATACTAGGTCAGCTGACCTCTCTCTTGACCCAACCTGAATTTTCTCTGTGCTCAAATATTTCTCACTTGTTCCAAGATAGTAATCTCTTTGCTGGCTTTAAAATTATTATTGGTGGTCTTTTCTTTCTTACTCACAATTTTTATTTTTAACTTTATATTATTATTGTTGTTCACTGCTTCCTGTGTCATTTTGATTTTTACGGTTTCCATTATGTCTCCCAGTTTAAGGAGCACAGGAAGCATGGAGACAGTGACTGATGCAATGGGTTATTGGGAAAGTGGGGGCTGGGAGACTGGGGAGCAACCACTGGATATGGAAGGTGGGAGGGAGCACTAGAATTGATTGTAAGGATGCATATATGACTCTTTTAAAGAGTGATTCAACTATGGAAATGGATGATGTGTGAATACTATGTCAAGAAAGCTACTAAACAAGGAAAAAGAAACCACACTTGACCTGTGGGTACCATGGATGAGGGAGGCAGAGTTTTTGCTTTGCTTAGCGGGCGTGGAGTCTATTTTAATGGTGGCAGGACAATTTGCAGAGGGCTATCAATGATGGTTTTCCAACGTGGAGAGTATAATCAATAACCCTGAATTATACACATAGAAGCTGTTGAATTGGAGATTTTTAAAAAATCATTTAACCGGGGCCTTATACAACTCATCACAATACATATATCCATCCATTGTGTCTCATACACATTTGTACATTTGTTGACATCATCATTCTCAAAACATTTGTGTTCTACTTGCGCCCTTGGTATCAGTTTTTCATTTTCCCCCCTCCTTGTCCTACCCTCCCTCACTCATAAACCCTTGATAATTTATAAATTATTATTATTTCATGTCTTACACTGACCAATGTCTCCCTTCACCCCCTTTTTTGTTGCCCATCCCTCTGGGAGGGGGTTATAGGTAGATCATTGTGATCAGTTCCCCATTTCTCCGCCCACCTTACCCTACCCCTCCTGGTACGGCTACATTCAATATTGGTCCTGAGGGGTTTATCTGTCCTGGATTCTCTGTGTTTCCAGCTCTTATCTGTACCCATGTGCATGCGCTGATCTACCTAGATTTGTAAGGTCGAATTGGGATCATGATGGGGGGTGGGGGGAGGAAGCATTTAAGAACTAGAGGAAAGTTGTATGTTTCATTGTTGCTACACTGCACCCTGACTGGCTTGTCTCCTCCCTGCAACCCTTCTGTAAGAGGGAGTCCAATTGTCAGCAGATGGGCTTTGGGTCTCTACTCTGCACTCCCCCTCATTCACAATGAATCAGAGAATGTTTTGTTGTGTATATTTTGTCCAAATTTGAAAAAAAATTACATGAATAACAAGGCAAAGGGAAGTGGGAGGGGGGAGAAAATGTTCTAAAATTGACTGTGGTAAACATGGTACAAATCTTGATATGGTTAAACTACTGAATTATATGATATGTGCATAGAGTGCCAATAAAACTGTTAAAAGCAATTTCTTTGAGCCCAACTATGAGACAAGACGCCCCTCACTGACAGCACCAGAGACACAGTACAGGAATTGCGCCAGACCTGATCCCACTACACCGAGGCAAAGCACTGGGGGAATGCGCGGAACAGCAAAGGAATGGAGCGGCAAGGTCCCCAGGGAATGCTGAAGGCGGACTTTGGGGCCAGGGTGTGGTGCCCCAACAGACTGGACTGGAAAACACTCCTAAAGGCCAACAAATGATTCTTGAACTAACTACAAGCTTTCCTTTCTTTTTGTGTTTTGTTTTGTTCTTTGTCAGTAGTTTCTTGTTGTTGTTTTGTTGTATATTGTTGCTTGGTTTTGCTTTGTCTTGTTTTTGTGCATGTTATTATCTCCACATATCTGTCTAAATAAGATAGGCTGGATGAAAAATCTGGAGGAGAAAACAACGGGACTGACAGTTCTGGGAGGGTATGGGATGGGGGAGGTGGGGGAAAGGTAGTGATGTTAACAAACCCAGGGACAAGGGAATAAAAAGTGATCCAAATTGGTGGTGAGGTGGGTGTGGCAGGCCTGGTAGGGCATGATCAACGGTAATGTAATGAAGCGGTATTGCTGAAACCCAGGTGAGGACCGAGCATGATAGTGAGACAGGAGAAAAGTCAAGAGAAATAGAGGAAAGAGCTGGTAGGCAAAGGGAATTTATAGAGGTCTAGATAAAGACATGTACATATGCAAATATATTTATATATGAGGATGGGGAAATAGATCTATGTGCCTATATTTATAGGTTTAGTATTAAGGCAGCAGACGGATGTTGGGCCTCTACTCAAGTACTCCCTCAATGCAAGAATACTTTCTTCTATTCAATTGGCATTCTATGATGCTCACCTTCCCGACACAAACACTGAAGACAAAATGGGTGAATAAGCAAATGTGGTGAAAAAAGCTGATGGTGCCCGGCTATCAAAAGATAAAACATCTGGGGTCTTAAAAGCTTGAGGGTAAATAAGCGGCCAACTAGCTCAGAAGCAACAAAGCCCACATGGAAGAACACACCAGCCTGTGCGATCATGAGGTGCCGGAGGGATCGGTTATCAGGCATCAAAGAACAAAAATCATATCATTGGGTGCATACCTCCATGATATGATCACTGAGGACAAATGGGTGCATAAGCGAATGTGGCGAAGAAAGCTGATGGTGCCCGGCTATCAAAAGGTATAACGTCTGGGGTCTTAAAGGCTTGAAGGTAAGCAGGCGGCCATCTAGCTGAGAAACAACAAAGCTCACATGGAAGAAGCACACCAGCCTGTGCGATCATTAGGTGTCAAAGGGATCAGGTATAAGGCATCATCAGAAAAAAAAAATCTTATCCTCTGCAGCTATGGGAGATGGACATATTTGATCAGAGCACACGGGAGCAGATGAAGGGGCAGGAGGAGAGAGTGGAGCACAGCCTGGCCCACCAGGCCGTGATGATGATGTTCCTGAGTAGAGCAGCCAGTCCACAGAGAGAACAACATGGCTGGCCCCACTATGAGACATGATGCCCCTCAGTGACTAAGGGCGATACAGGGGACAGCACCGGAGACACAGTGTGGGAATTGCACCTGACCTGATCCCACCACACCGAGGCAAATCACTGGGGGAGTGCAGCGGAACAGCAAGGGAATGGAGTGGCAAGGTCCCCAGGGAATGCTGAAAGTGGACTTTGGGGCCAGGGCATGGTGCCCCAACAGACTGGACTGGAAAACGCTCCTAAGGGCCAGCAAACGATCCCTGAACTAACTACAAGCTTTTCTCATGTGAACGGTTTTGTTCTGTTCTTTTTCAGTGGTTTGTTTTGGTTGTTTTGTTGTCTGATTGTATACTGTTGCTTTGTTTTCCTCTGTCTAGTTTTCGTGCATGTTAGTGACTCCACAGGTCTGTCTGAATAGGACAGGCTGGATGAACTATCTGGATGAAAAACAACGGGACCGACAGTTCCGGGGGGACTTGGGGTGGGGGTGTAGGAGGGGTAAGGAAGTGGTGTTAACAAACCCAGGGACAAGGGAAAAACATGGGACCCCAAATGGTAGAGAAGGGGGAGTGGCAGGCCTGGTGGGAAATGATCAAGGGTAAGGTTGCTTAGAGAAGAGGTATACTCTAGCCCAGGTGGTGATGAAGCATGGTAGTAGGGCAGGAGGAAGGTCAAGGGAGATGGAGGAAAGAGCTAGGAGTCAAAGGGCATTCATGGAGGTCTAGACAAAGACATGTACATGCAAATATATATAGGAGGATGGGGAAATAGATCTATGTGTCTATATTTATATGTCAAGTATTAAGGTGGCGGAAGGACCTTGGGCCTCTACTCAAACACTCCCTCAATGCATGAATACCTTCTTTTATTAAATTGGAACTCTATGCTGCTCACTCTCCCGACACAACGGCTGGAGCCAAAGTGGGTGAACAAGTAAATGTGATGAAGAAAGCTGACGGTGCCTGGCTATCAAAAGAGATAGTGACTGGGGTCTTAAAGGCTTGAAGATAAACAAGCGGCCATCTAGCTCAGAAGCAACAAAGTCCACATGGAAGAACACACTAGCCTGTGTGATCACGTGGTCCTGAAGGGATCAGTTACCAGGCATCAAAGAACAAAAAATCATATCATTGACTGCACACCTCCATGATAGGATCGCTGAAGACAAATGGGTGCATAAGCAAATGTGGCGAAGAAAGCTGATGGTGCCCGGCTATCAAAAGAGATAGTGTCTGGGGTCTTAAAGGCTTGAAGGTGAACAAGCGGCCATCTAGCTCAGAAGCAAATAAGCCCACATGGAAGAAGCACACCGGCCAGTGCGATCACGAGGTGCCCAAGGGACCAGGTATAAGGCATCATGCAAAAAAAAAAGATATAAGTGTGTGTATGTATGTGTATATATGTGTATATGTATATATGTATGTGTATATATGTATATATATACCATATTAAATGAAGGGGGAAGTGCAGAGTGGAGACCCAAGGCCCAAGTGTCGGCCAATGGAGATCCCCTCATAGAGGGGTTTAGGAGAGGAGATGGGTTAATTAGGGTGTGTGGTAGTATCGATGAAGAACACAGCTTTCCCCCAGATCCTGGATGCTTCCTCCCCCCAACTACCATGATCCGAATTCTACCTTGCAGGGCTGGATAGGACAGAGGCTGTACACTGGTGCATATGAGGGCTGGAGGTACAGGGAATCCAGGGTGGATGATACCTTCAGGACCAAGGGTGTGAGGGATGATGCTGGGAGAGTGGAGGATGAGTGGGTTGGAAAGGGGGAACTGATTACAAGGATCCACATGTGACCTCTTCCCTGGAAGAGGGACAGCAGAGAAGGAGGGAAGGGAGACTCCGGATAGGGCAAGATATGACAAAATAACGATGTATAAATTACCAAGGGCATATGAGGGAGGGGGGAAGGGGGAGGGAGGAGGGGAAAAAAAAGAGGACCTGATGCAAGGGGCTTAAGTGGAGAGCAAATGCCTTGAGAATGATTGGGGCAGGGAATGTATGGATGTGCTTTATACAATTGATGTATGTATATGTATGGATTGTGGTAAGAGTTGTTTGGGTCCCTAATAAAATGTAAAAGAAGAAAAGAGAAAAAAATGATTAGGGCAAAGACTGTACAGATGTGCTTTATACAATTGATGTATGTATATGTATGAACTGTGAAAAGAATTGTATCAGCCCCAATAAATTGTTAAAATAAAAAATTAAAAAAAAAGACAGAGAGATAGGCAGACAGACAGACAGACAGATATGTCATGTCAAGTTTCCCAATAAATAAATAAGCTTGAAAAAAAAAGATATAATAATTATTTATAAACTATCAAGGGACCAGGGGGAAGGGGAGAGTGGGGAGGGAGGGGGAGAAGGCAAAAAAAGGGAAACCGAGCTGATTCCAGGAACCCAAGTAGAAGGTGAATTATGAGAATGACGAGTGCAACAAATATATAAGGGTGCTTTGCTCAATTGATGTATGTATGGATTATGATAAGAGCTGTATGAGCCCCAATAAAAGATTTATTAATTAAAAAAAATCTTATCATAGTGAAAGAGGTGGGGAATGCAGAGTGGAGACCCAAAGCCCATTTGTTGGCCACTGGAGATCCCCTTGCAGAAGGGTCTAGGGGAGGAGATGAGCCATTCAAGGTGTGATGTTGCATCGATGAAAAATACAACTTTCCTCTAGTTCCTAAATGCTTCCTCCACTCCCACACCCCCCACTATCATGATCCAAATTTTACCTTGCAAGTTTGGCTAGACCAGAGGATGTACAGTAGTACAGATAGGAACTGGAAACACATGGAATCCAGGATGGACGATGGGAGGATAGAGGGAGAGTGGGTTGGAAAGAGAAAACTGATTACAAGGATCTACATGTGACCTCCTCCCTGGGGGACGGACAACAGAAAAGTGGGCGAAGGGAGACGTTGGACAGGACAAGATAAGACAAAATAATAATGTACAAATTATCAAGGGCTCATGAGGAAGTGGTGAGCGGGGAGGGAGGGGAAAATTGAGGACCTGATGCCAAGGGCTTTAATGGAGAGCAAATGTTTTGAGAATGATGAGGGCAATGAAGGTACAGATGTGTTTTGCACAATTGATGTATGTGTGGATTGTGATAAGAGCTGTATGAGCCCCTAATAAAATGATTTTTAAAAAATTCCTTTGGAGCTGGGTCTCCTACACTGAGTGTCTCCTAGACCAGTGGTTCTCAACTTTCCTAATGCTGCGACCCTTTAATACAACTCCTCATATTGTGGTGACTCCCAAACTATAACATTATTTTTGCTGTTACTTTGCTACTGTTATGAATTGTGGTCAGACGACCCCTATGAAAGGGTCATTTGACCCTCAAAGGGGTTGCGACCCACAGGTTAAGAACCACTGATCCCGAAGGTTTCAATATAATCTTCTAGAATATTTTCCAAAACAATTTTGAAAGGACCTGGTACAAATGATATTTTGGATGGGCAGAATCTTGATCCAGTGGAGGAGGCTTTGAGATGAGTGGCCATCATTTCTCAGATGCAGCCCCGAGCCGTGGTTTTGAAATGAGCACTAGAAGCAAGTGCTGCAATGGAGACTGAGTTCTGTTGTGGGTTTATTCTGGGGTGAGTATGGACGAGGGTCCTGAGACACTCCACAGCAGCCCCAGAACCCAAATGATCCAATTACAGGTTTGAAATAGACCCAGGGCAGAATTTCAAAACCCAAAATGGAAAGGGAGAGGAGAAGCAATTTTGCACCTTGACAAAAGATTGACTCCAGAAAGTTTTCTGGGGAGCAGAGCGTTTGGAAAATGCCGTGGTAGGTGGTTTTCTAGAGCCCCCTGTGGGTTAGAATTGACCTTTCTAGGGATAATTAGGGCGAGGCTGATTGGAGTCTGCGAGAGGACCAGGAACTGAGTTTGTAATTCCATCAGATGCCTGGTGACCTTTGCAACGGAGAGAAACGGCAAGTCTCAGCGGAAGCAAAGTATTAGGCCCTGTTTAATAAACAAAGAAAAGCAGTAGAAAAATGAGTTGCTGTGGTGTATTCCTAGGGTTTACCCGAGGGAATGCGTCAAAAATATTTGATCAGTCCACTGACGGCTCTACCGGTCTTGTAACTTTCTTTGCCTGGGAGGCATTCAAGCAGCAGTCTCTTGGTAGCAGGTTTAGAGAAGTTTTCAAGCATCTGATGAATGTAAACTGACAGTCATCAGTATGTTTACTAACTCTGAGATTCTGGGTGTCTTGCATAACTTCTGTTTTGGGCTTAATGCACTCAGATACAAATAAGTAACAGTCTCGGGTGCTCACCAAAGGTTGCAAGTTCAAGTCCACCCAGAGGTACTTTGAGAGCCAGCTCTGGCGACCTACCTCTGAAAGATGAGCCAACGAAGCCCCTGTGAAGCACAATTACACACAGAATCCTTACTTATTGGCTACCTCTCATCTGACAGTGCCCATTTCGGACAGTGGTGCGTCTGCCATTCACGAACACTGCAGCGGCCGCAATGCTGGAAGCGCAAGCTAAGGAATCAAACCAGGATTCTCAATCGCTTGAAGATCACGCGATGCATTCTTCTTGACGTTAGAACGCGGAGAAGAAGAAAGTGGAGCCAACGAACGGGTTTTATTACAGTTAGCGACCTGCTTACTTATTCTCCCATTTTCAGCTACGAAGGCCTCTCCTTCTTGCCCTCCATCCCGGCTTTCCTCCTTTTACTATACTCCTTCCCTTCTCCTTTCACCGTGGTTGCCAGGACATCTTAGTCAAGCTTTTAGCTTAATTCCACTTATATCTTGTTTCCTAGGGTTGCTTAGCAATTGAACCTCGGTGGCATAGTGGGCCCGAAAGGCCAGAAGTTCTGCCAATATTCTTCCAAAAATTCATTTATTTTGAGTCCACCAGCTGCTCTGTGGGAGAAAGACAGGCTTTTCTACTCCTGTAAAGAGTCACAGGCTTGGAAACTCCGTCTTATAGGGTGGCCATGGGTTGGAATCAACTCAGTGGCAATGAATTTGGCTTGGGTATTTTCTTTTGTCTTTTTCTAAACATTTTATTAGGGGCTCATACAACCCTTATCACAATCCATACATATACATACATCAATTGTGTAAAGCACGTCTGTACATTCTTTGCCCTCATCATTTTCAAAGCATTTGCTCTCCACTTAAGCCCTTGGCATCAAGTCCTCTTTTTGTCCCCTCCCTCCCCACTCCCCCTCCCTCAAGAGCCCTTGAGAATTTATAAATTATTATTTTGTCATATCTTGCCCTGTTGCTTCCTTTTGCAAAGTAAGACTTCGTAGTGTGGTGGAAGTGGAGGTTCACAGAGCAAGTTGGTTTTTCACTCAACAATTCACAGGCATTTTTATTTGTGACCCTCATTGCTTTCCTCCCCACTTCTCAGTGTTTATGGGCTCCATTCATCTTTCTTTTCTCTCCCTTTTTGCCATCGGAGCTTTGTTCCTGGGCAGCTGCCACCGTTTGGTCTCATCTGACAGACCGTTCTAGAGAGTGTGTGCCTTTCTTCTCCCTGGTGTTGTTCATCAGACAGGGCTGTGTGTTGTGGAGCTATGCAGCCCTGGTGGCATCTCTGGTTTCTATCGGGCTACAAACTGCAAGGTCAGAAGTGCAAACCCACCCGCCACTTTGTGAGAGAAAGACAGGCTGTCTACTCCCATCAACAGCTGCAATCTCTTGAAAACTCACAGGAGCAGTTCTACCCTGCCCTATGAATTGGAACTGCCTACATGGCAGTGAGTTTTGATTTTAATGTTTGGCTAGACACTGAGCCACAGAAGTAAGCTCAGCTCCAGACCTGAAGTAGTCTGCTTTAAAAAATATATATTTAACTCAGAAATAATGAAGTATAGGACATACTTTAAGCTGGCAAAGCTTCAGAAAAGTGATGTTAGATCGCATTATGGAAGTGATGTTAGATCGCATTATCTTATACCCACAAGTCCAGGGGCTAGAATTCCGGCTCCTGTTTGGGGGAAACACTACACCAATTCATAATAGAGATGATCTTGAAGAAATGTCTTAAAAAATAATTTTATTGGGGGCTCATACAAGTCTTATCACAATCCATACATACATCAATTGTGCAAAAACACATTTGTACATTCGTTGCCCTCATCATTCTCAAAACATTTGCTCTCCACTTAAGCCCCTGCCATCAGCTCCTCATTTTTCCCCCTCCCTCCCCACTCCCTCATGAACCCTTGGTAATTTATAAATTATTATTTTGTCATATCTTACACTGTCCGACGTCTCCCTTCATCCACTGTTTTGTTGTCCATCCTCCAGGGAGGAGGTTATATGTAGATTCTTGTGATTGGTTCCCCCTTTCCAGCCCACTTCCCTCCACCCTCCCAGTATCGCCACTCACACTACTGGTCCTCACGGGATCATCCGCCCTGGATTCCCTATGTTTCCAGCTCTTATCTGTACCAGTGTACATGCTCTGGTCTAGCCAGATTTGTAAGGTAGAATTGGGATCGTGACAGTGGATGGAGAGGAAGCATTTAGGAACCAGAGAAAAATGGTATCTTTCATCGTTGCTACCCTGTACCCTGACTGGCCATCTCCTCCTCTTGACCCGAAGAAATGTCTTAAAAGGTAAAATTAAGCTTTCTTCTTAGCTCACATCTCAGAAAGGTCCAATAGGAAGGAGCTCTAGTTAGGGGGAAAAATTAAAGGTTATATTTTTTCCTTATTGCTAGCAGAGAAATGGCCCAAGGGTCGGCCATTGTACCTGTGGTCACCTTCCCATAAACCCCACCAGGTGCTCACCTGCTCCCATTGGTCATTCTCTATTAACAGGGCCCCATCTAGCTACAAAGGAAGCATGCCAGCACAGTTGTTCAGTGGAGTGAATTCCTCCCTGGAATGGAATTACACTCTGTTGCTAAGAAAAAGTAGTGGCATTGTTTGGAGAGCTGTGGGCTTCCAAGGAAGTGGGGAAAATATCACACACCCCCCTATAATATTAAGTAGAACACCAAATTCTATGTACAGTATGATTTCAACCATGTTTCAGGTATGCATACATATCCAAATATATCTGGTCTAGAATAATAGAGGAAAGGTCAATAATTAAAACCTGTTCCACTTTTTGCCCCAAGGTGAGAGGTTTATGTTTGTTTTAATTTTTATTATTTTCTGTTCTCCTTTTCCAAATTCTTCCTGTTAGCAAAGAAATATCCAGGGGGAAATTTTTGTTTTGAAAAACTGAGAAACAAAGGAATGAAAGCAGACGATGGGTCCTAACTGAGATCTTAGTATTAGACCTGCCCGAGGGGGAAGAACAATCATCCGTTCAGCAAATATGTCCGGGGCATCTTTCTCTGTCAAAGACCATTCTAGGTGCTCACGATAAAGACTTTATACTTCCACAAAGAGCGAGTCTGAGAAACCCACAGGGCAGTTCTACTTTGCCTTATACGGTCATTATGAGTTGGAATTGGCCTGGTAGCGGTGAGGTGGGTTTTTTGGGTAGGGGTGGCGAGGAGGGGGAGTCTCCATATAGCTCGTACAATTCCAATGGGACTGTGAGGAAAAAAGACAGTAAGTAAAACAACACATATCAGCACCTGTTTGTCAGTGTGTCGAACTGTGTTGGCATGCATCTTCTTATGCTAATGGCATCTCTGTCTCTAATAATTCTAATACCCACAGATTCACCCATGGTGCACAGATTTCAGCCGCACGTCCAGACTAAGGCAGGCTAGGAAGAAAGGTCTGGTGACCTACTTCTGAACACCAGCCAATAAAAATCTTTTGGATCAAGACAGAATGTTGTCCACCTCACTTGTGTTGGGCACAATCAATTGCTGGAGAAGAACATCATATGCAGTGACATAGAGGGTCATCAGCAAGGGAGATCCTCAGTGAGATGGGAATCCTGCACTACTCAAGAGCCACAATGATGAACTTGGACATGCTGGTGACTGGAGCTTATGCAAGATTGGGCAACATTTCATTCTGTTGTATGTAAGTTTGCCATGAGTTAGCGCCAACTCAATGGTCGTTAACAAGAACCAATAAGTGATCTAATGCTCTGTGGGAGTCATGAGTGCTGCAGTTAAAAGGAGAGTGAGGTAGAGGAGATAAGTAATGCAATAGAGGGGGACAGAGCCCTGCAAGTTGTCAGGAGGGTAGACTTCATTGGAAAGGACAGAGAGATGTAGATGGAAGAGGCGAGGGAGTGAGTCTGGAGGTCTCTAGAGCAAAGACTGCAAGGCATGGGAGTAGCAAGGAGATTGGTGTGAGCCAGGGGAGCCTAGCGAAAAACACAAGAGGCTTTATGCTTTGCTTTATTTTGTTAAGTAGGTAAGAGTCCCGGCCACATGCACTGATCCTCGTGGAGAGGGACAGCCAGCACAGTTACTTGGGTGCATCCCAGATGGCTAGTCATTTGCAGGGCCCTGAGAATTGCTTCAGGAGACTCGGTGGAGTAGTAGGTATGTGTTAGGCTGCACTTTACAAGGTCTGCAGTTTGAAAGCCCCAGCGGCAGTGCAGGAGAAAGATGAGGCTTTCTACTCCTGTAAAGTTACAGCCTGGGAAACTCACAGGGGCAGTTCTGCCCTGTCCATAAGGGTCGCTATGAGTCAGCATTGCCCCGATGGCAGTGAAAGGATTGCTTCATCTCATCTTCCACTTGAAAGGAATGACCTTGCAAGACACACGGAGACACTGAAAAGGAAGTGCTAGCTTCACAAACAAGTTGAAAGACAGGTTTTATTTTCCTGGATCATGGCTTACAATAACAGAGCCATGAGCCCCTGGCAAGAGACCCAGCAGGAAGAGAGATTTGGCAAGAGGCTCATCAGCTGATCAAGAGGGCGCTCCATTAATGTTTGATGAGGAGGGAGGAAAAGGCTCAAGTAAAACGAGATATGATGGAAAAAGCCCGATACCAGGCACAAAGAAGAGTTGTAGGCCTGGTGCTCCCTAGATTTGGGAGGAGAACGGAAAAGAGAAAGGTGGGGTAAAGAAACATGAAATGCCCGTCATGGGCTAAACATCGCTAACAAACCTGAGTATGATACGTCATGGAAAGGAGAAAGAAGCATTTGTTTTTTCAGAGCATTAGGCTCAGCTAGATCCGCTGAGCATATTAGGTTTGTGTCAAATGACAGAGCATCTCCTATGCCAAAGAAGCACCACCAGCATCTGTTCCAATGATCTACAGCAGGGAGCAGACACTCTCAGGGGACGATCAAAGGAGCCACTCCATGCGAGCATGGAAGGGTGTGGAGGAGAGCTTGCAAAAATAGGTTCAAGCCCTGACAGGAGAAAATACCTACTAACAACAGGGAAGGGATCTATCTAAATACAAGGAAAATGAATATTCCTAAAAAAAATCTAGAAATGTCTTTTCTTCCTGAAGAAAGCAGGGAAGCAAGTTTGGAGATAATGCCCTGGCTTCAATGCTACATACAGGGATACCAGAAATAGCAACAGTTTACATTTAATGAGCTTGTAACATGGTTGATCACAGTGAGAAATGCCGTGCTTAACGATTATAAAGCCCAACAGTTCTGAGTGCTCACCGGTGTGCTATGTGCTCAGTGTTGCCTCTTTCAATCCTCTCCATAATCCTATGAGATCGTTCCCATTTTTATAGATGAAGACATTAAGGGTTACATAAAAGCAACAAGTGTAAGTAGGGTTAACAGCCAGCAATAACGTTGCCCAAGAGCCCAACCAAGACCCCTGTGACTCCGGAGCCCACGTCACTAACCAACCTTCTAAAGACTGGTGGCATGTGACCAAGCTACTTTAAAGACCTTAATCGTTAAGGCAGACATGTCCAGGTAAATCAGCCATACATGTTATGTTTTAGGAAAGAGGATTTCGCAAACAAAACAGAAATGCGAGTGAGTCTGCGTCCCAAAGGTAAGTCATCGTAAGGGCTGGAAAGTTTGGGGAAATAAAGCAAAACCAAAAACATTTCGATGAATACACTCACAAGTTACCCAAGTTGCTGTATGTACACACGCGAAGAAACATTACATGGAAATGAGCAGATGTGACTGCCCCAGGCACTCACAATGGAAAAGGACCGGCATCAAGGTAGAACGAAATGTGCTAAGAGAACAGTGCCAACCAAGCCAAGAATGCTGAGGACAGTAAGGATTTTAGAATTTACCTCTGACTTGGGTTCCGAGCAGGAAAAACAAGGGAAAGGTCAGACTAATTGCTTAAGGCAGATGGAGTCCTATTACAAAAATAAGGTCTAGACTCTAGAGGGCGAGGAGCCAGTAAGAGGTTGTCCCTGAAGAATGAGTCTCACCACTCTCTCTCTCTTTTTTCTTTTTTGTATTTTTAAAGATCATTTTATTGGGGGCTTTTATAGCTCTTATAACAATCCATACATCAATTGTATCAGTCATATTTTTACATATGTTGCCATTGTTGTTTTCTAAACATTTACTTTCTCTTTGAGCCCTTGGTATCAGATCTTTATTCCCTCTCTTCACCCTCCCACCCCTGTGACCCCTTGATAAATAATAAATTATTATTATTTTCATATTTTACACCGTCAACTGTCTCCTTCCTCCGACAGTTTCTGTTGTTCCCCCCCTAGGGGGAGTTGGGGGCGGTGCTGTTCATGTGCAGATCATTGGATCCATTCCTTCTTCCCGCCTCTACTCCCCACCTCCCCCTACCCTCCTGTTATTGCTCCTCCCATGTCTCTTCCTGAGGGGTTTATCTGACCTGGATTCTGTGTGTCTGGATTCTGTGAGCTCTTATCTGTACCCGTGTACATGCTCTGGTCTAGCCCAAAGTGAAAGGCAGGACTGGGGTCATGGTAGTGGGGGGTGAGGAAGCCTCAAGGAACCAGAGAAATACTGTGTGTTTCATCAGTGCTAACCTGGACCTCATTGACTCATCTCTTCCTTGTAACTCTTCTGTGAGAGGATGTCCTTTTGTCTACAGATGGGTTTTGGGTCTCTGCTCCGGCCCCCTTTGTTCTCAACAGTATGTTTTTTGTTAGTTTGTTTTGGGTATTTAGATGCCTCTTACGTGGTCCCGTCAATACCTCGTGATCGCACAGGCTAGTGTGTTTCTTCCATGTGGGCTTGTTGCTTCTCTGCTTGATGACTGTTTGTTTAACTTCAAGCATTTAATGCTCCAGATGCTAGATATTTTGATAGCTGGACACCATCCACTTTCTTCACCACATTTACTTATGCACCCATTTTGTCTTCTGTGGTTGTGTCAGAAGGGTGAGCATCACAGAATGCCAGGTTGTTAGAACAGTGTTCTTGCCTTGAGGCAAGGCTTGAGCAGAGGCCCAAAGTCCACCCACTTCCTCAATGTATTGCCATATAAGTATATGTACATAGGCCAACACCTCTATTTTATGAATTAATATATTTACATATGTTCACACCTATGTTTATGCCTCTATCCATCGCTTTGCTTCCTAGATATTTCCTGCTTCCTTTCACCTTCCTCCTGCCCCACCACCACACTCGTTCTTCTTTTGCCTCTTCGTAATTCCTCTCAGTTAGATCACTGTTGCTCCAACACCCTTAGGATCTCTACATCCTTTGTTAATTTAATTTTTTTAAAGCTTACTTCAGCAGCCTTTGAAGTCTTTATATATGTAAGTCAATACTTTCTTGAAGGCGGTTTTCTCTTTTTTGCCCTCTGGGTGAGGTTGTTCTATGTGGTGGTCTCTTATTTATGCTTGGTGAGTGCTGTTCTTCTGCCCATACTGGGTCAGGAAGAATCTTTTGTAGGGCTGGGTTTCTTCTAACGTATTCTTTGAGTTTTTCCTTGTCTGGGAAGACTCTTACTTCTCCATCTATCTTGATTGATAGTTTGGCTGGGTAGAGTATTCTTGGGTTTGCATTGTTTTCCTTCAATTTTTTGAGTATGTTACTCCACTCTCTCCTCTTCTTCATAGTTTCTGCTGATAGGTCTGAGCATATTCTTATTTGGGAACCTTTATATGTGATTGCTTGCTTTTCCCTAGCTACTCTCATTATTTTCTCCTTTAACTCAAAGTTGGATAATTTAACTATTCTGTGCCTTGGTGACTTCTCTAAATCTTTCAGCCTCCTGATAGTCTGGCCTTGACCTGAGCTCTGGGGTGCAATGTGAGGGGACATGATGTGCTTCCTATCTAGGGCTGACTTCTGTGTCCTTTCCTACAACCGGCCATTATCTTTTACACTGTTAGGCAGCTGAGTGCAAAAGTTCAGTGCAGTAGTTGCCAAAGTGGGCAATCCTGTCCCCTAGGGGAGGGTGCGCTAGAAAAATCCAAGGGGGCCACAAAAGTAGATACTTACCGTGTGTGTGTGTGTGTGTGTGTATGTGTGTGTATTTTGGAGATTATTGAAGCATTCTGGTTTGAAAATATTTCAGTTTAAAAAAATTATATTTATTTTGATACCTACACTTTGTCTTGGATTATGGGTCAATGTACAAATGTTTTTAACTGACAGGGGATACAGGGGAATACACTGAGTAATTTTTTCTGAAAAGGGGCAATAGATCAAATACATTTGGGAGCCTATGGCTAGTCACTAAAGTCCATTGGATGGCAGAGCAACTGCATGCCATGAGCCTTGTCCCCTGAGTCACCATGTGAAGGAGCGTCGCTTTAGTTGGTTGCTCCAACAACACACAGAGTACTCAGTCTCCTTTGGCACAGCCTTCTGAATGAATAAGACTACCTTTCAAGAAGATTTTGATATTTGACTTTTTAAAAAGGCTCACACTATTCTTAATGAATAAATTCAGAATTTCATTGGATTTCCTTTATAAAATTTTATATTTTACCACATTTTTTACATTTCATTTGGGTAGGGGTATTCAAGGTAGATTCAAAAGAGGAAGTGGAATGAAGGATATCATTGCTAATGTCAGATAGACGTTGGCTGAAATCAGAGAATACCAGAAAGTTTCTTAAGTGTTTTTTTGACTATGCAAAATACTCATCTGTGTGGATCATAGCACATTATGGATAACATAGAGACACTGTAGCAAACAAAACTGGTCAATGTCTAACTATTTCAGGAAGTAACATATGAATAAGAACTGGGTATTCAAGGAAACATCTAAGCTTTGCTGAAGTCACTGACAAAAAACAAGGCTCCAGGAAGAGATGGTTCAATAAACCAAGAAGTGGTAGAATACCCAGTCATCTACACAAGGAATTTGGAAGGCAGATATTTGGACCACTGACTGGAAGAGATTCATATTTGTCCCCATTCTAAGCAAAGGTGGCCCAAAAGAATGCACAAACTATAAAACAATATCATTGGTATCAGATGCAAGTAAAATTTTTCTGAAGATCATTCAACAATGGTTGCAGCAGTACATTGACAGAGAACTGCCAGAGGTCCAGGCTGGGTTCAAAAGAGGATGTGGATCTGACAAAATAGGAGATATCCAAAACCAACACCTTAACACAGCGGTTCTCAACCTGTGAGTGGTGATTCCTTTGGCGGTTGAACGACCCTTTCACAGGGGTCACTAAATTCATAACAGTAGCAAAATTACAGTTATGAAATAGCAACAGAAATAATTTTATGGTTGGAGGGGTCAGCACAATATGAGGAACTGTATTAAAGGGTCGCGTTGGGGCATTAGGAAGATTGAGAACCACTACCCTAACACAACACCTCCAAGAGCTGGAACAAACTCCACATAAATTTTCCAATAAAAGGAGGAATGAAATAAAAAAGATCAAAGCAGGAATAATTATATGAAAAAGGGAAAAATAGTCAACAAAACAAGAAGCTGTTTCTTTGAAAGGATTAACAAAATAGAGAGAACTTAACAAAAGAGGAAAAAAAGATGCAAATGCCCAGGATAAGAGATGAAGGGGGTGACTTTACAGCAGATCCAAATGAAATAAAAAGAATAATAACAAAATACTATGAAAAGATATATTTCATGAAATTTGATAAGCTAGAAGAAATGGGAATACACCTGAAAAAACATCATCCACTCATATTAATGCCGATACATATTGAAAAACTCAGCAGACCCATCACAAAAGAAGAAATTGAGCAGGTCATTAAGAAACTTCCAACCAAGAAAAGTCCAGGACCTGATGGATTCACAGGGGAATTCTACCATGTATTCAAAGAATATTTGACACCCATACTACACAGATTATTCTAGAACATAGAAAAAAACAATAAATTCCTAAACCCATTCACTGAAGCCAGAATAACACTGATGCCTAAACCAGGAAAAGACCCCACAAAGATAGAAAATTATAGACCAATATCCCTCGTGAACATAGATGCAAAAATCCACAATAAAATTCTGACTAATAGAATCAAACATCATATATAAAAAAATTCACCATGACCAAGTGGGATTAATTTCAATGATGCAGATGGTTCAACATTCGGAAAAAAAATTAGTGTAATCTACCACCTAAATAAGGCAAAGATTAACCACATGATCATATCAGTGGATGTAGAAAACGCATTTGGCAATATTCAACATCCATTTTTTATCAAAACACTCAACAAAATAGGAATAGAAGGGAAATTCCTGGACATAAACAAAGCCAGATAAAAACACCAACAGCCAATAGCATGCCCAATGGGAAAAAACTGGAAGCATTTCCACTGAAAATAGGCACCATTCAAGGATGCTCCCTAACATCACTCCTGTTCAACATCATGCTGGGAGTTTTAGCTACAGCCCTCAGACAACCCAAGAAAATCAAGGGAACACAAATAGGCAAAGAAGAAATGAAAGTTTCACTACTTGCTGGTGATATAATCCTATACATAGAAAACCCCAAACTCCACAAAGAGCCTACTGGACACAGTCGAGGGATTTGGCCAGGGAGCAGGATACAAAATTAACAACCAGAATTCTAGTGGATTCCTGTATATTTCTAAGAGAGCTACGAAAAAGATACTAAGAAAATAATACCTTGTACATAACCACACAAAAGATGTAATACTTAGGAATAAACCTAACTAAACAAACAGAAAACCTATACAGAGATAACTACAGCACATTACTACAAGAAACAAACAACAACAACAACAACAACAAAACACCTACATAAATGGAAGAATTTCATAGTTCATGGATAGGCAGATTTAATATGGTGAAAATGTCAATCCTACCTAAAACAATCTACAAATACAACACAATCCAAAACAAATCCCAAATACATTTTTTAAAGAAATGGAAAAACCAATGATCAATTTCATATGTGTAGAACCAAAGACCCAGGATAAGCCAAGAACTCTTTAAAAAGAAGAACCAAGTAGGAGACTCTATAACTGCCTGACCTAAAAACCGACTGCATAGACACCAGTCAAAATAGCCTGGTGCTGGTACAATGAGAGATACATAGACAAGTGCATCAGAACAGAAAACCCATAAAGGCAAATAATCTTCGACAAAGGACCTAAAATAACTATAGGACAAAAACAGTCTATTCAACAAATGATGTTGGACAAACTGGATTTCCATATGCAGAAGAATGAAATGACTCATATCTCTCCCCATACAAAAAAAATGAATTTAAGGTGGATTACAGACCTAAATGTAAACCCCAGAGCTATCAGAATTATCAATGAGAAAGCTGGGACAAACTCAATATTCTTCCATTTATGTAGAGCATCCATAGACTACCAAGTATACTGAAGGAGGCACACACAGCAGAAGACAAGATAGATGACTGGGATATGCTGAAATTACATCGTTTATGTACCTCAAAAGACTTCATCAGGAGAGTAAAACAAGAGCCCACAAATTGGGGGAACATTTTTTTTTTTTACCAAGGGTACATTGGACAAGGATCTAATTCTCAAACTATACATAATTTTACAACAGCTCAATAAGAAAATAATAAATGACCCAATTAAGAAGTGAGAAAAAGACATGAACAGTTCACCAAAATGAAATATTAATGGTTAATATACACATGAAAAAGTGCTCAGGATCACTAGCCGTCAGGGAGATGTGAATTAGTGCTACAATGAGATACCACGTTATATCTAGTCCACTTAAAAAAAAACCAGAAGACAATAAATGCTGGAGAGGATGTGGATAGATTCAAACTCATGTACACTGTTAGTGGGCTTGTAAATACATATAATCACTCTGGAAAATGATGTGGTGATACTGAAAGCAACCGTGGTACCTCACTGAGCTGCGGCCTGCATGTTTGGCAGTTTGAAATCACCAGCAGCTCCGCTGGAGAAAGACTGGAATTTCCACTCCCATAAACATTTTACAGATTTGGAAACTCATAAGGGGTCACTATGAGTCAGCATGGAGTAGATGGCAGAGTTTGAGGCTTTTTTTGGCAAGCAACTGGGAATGGAAGTTCCGTATGATCCAGCAATACCACTCTTAGGCATAAACCCCAAAGAAAGGAGAAACCCAACACCAGTAGCTGCATGCTCTCCTATGTTTATAGCAGCACAGTCCACAATAGCGAGGTACCGGAAGCAGCCCAAATGCCCAACCGTTGCCGAATGGGAAAAGAAACTGCGGAGCATACGCGCAGTGGAATACCGTGCATCCCTAGGGGACAGCGAGGCAGGCATGAGATACCGCATGGCACGGAAGGACCTGGAGGCCATTATGCTGAGTGAAGTCAGTCAATCACAAAAGGACAAATATTGCACGAGTCCACTATTATAAGGAGAAACACCAAGTAAACAAATCCCAAAGGGGGAAAAGCTTGCCTACCGGTCATAAACCATACACCATCCCCTTTATTTGTACTTCTTAAGAACCACCTTCATTCATGGAAACAGAAAGGAGTTGCACAGAGGGAGATCAAGTGAGTAAGGTGCATGGGGCAAGCGAGGCATGCTGGTTTTTGGGTCAAAAATTTGTGCACTGAGATAGCTGCATGGACAGCTACATTGTTGTGGTGGCAAAACCAGTCCCCCATATGCCCAACATCAGGCCTTTTTTTGTGGCACATGGTTGCACAATCTTTCCAGAACCTCTAAGTAGAAAGCTTGAGTAACAGTCTGACCTGGTGGAATGAAATCCAAATGCACTAGGAGTCGACATCTTCATCCATCAGGGAAGTGGACAGATGTCTGGAATTAGGTTTGTCATCAATGGACATTTCACCTTTTTTGAAACAAGAACCCTGCTCGTACACTTGCGTTTTTTCCATAGCCCTGTCCTTCTAGGTGCTCAACATCCCAACAGTCTCTGTGACATTTCCCCAAGCAGGAAACAAAACCTCACAGCAGCACTCTGCTCTCTTTTAAATCAACTATCACAAAAAAATGAGGTTCAAGGGAAACTGCTTTTACCAAAAAATTCACTGTGACCAAAGAGAACCTTCCCAGGTGATGCCAATGGGTGCACTACCTCAGAGCGAGTTGCTTGAAGCTCACCTAGTGGAAAAAAAATGCAAACTACAAAAGCTCCTCTTTGCCCAGCACAGTTCTGATTTTGGGGGGTACCCCCTTGTATACAACCTTTTAAAAGTAAATTAACTATGGAAGTGTTTGAAGTGTGAATTTTATATCAAGAAAGGTGCTAAAAAGGAAAAGAACCCAAAGTTGACCAATGACTACCATGGGTGAAGGAAGAAAAATTTTTGCTTAGAGGGCATTGAGTTTATGTTAATGGTGGCAGAATCATATGGAAAAGGGTAATAATTCTGGGTGCATAACTGAGTGTAATCAGTGGCACTGAAACGTACATGTAGATGTTGTTAAATGTTTTTGTTGTATATATTTTTTGCCAAGGTTAAAAAAATAATTACTATACTAATAATAAGTAGAAAGAAGGAGAAAATGTGCTAAATTTGATGTGGTAATGGCTGTACAACTCTTCTTGATATGACTGAACCGCTGAATTATATATCATATGTGGAAAAGTGTCAATAAACCTGTTTCAAAAAGTGGGGAGGGGGGAAGCTTTTCTAGAGACATTGGCATTGGTGGTTCATTAGCAGAATTCTTCTGTTTTAGTTGCCTAGAGCTGCTCTAACAAATGGAGGACTTCAATAGACTATTGTCTCGCCGTTAAAAGAAGAAGAAGATGATGATATGGATCAAGGGATATCAGATGTCATCTGATGTCAGATGAATCTTTCCTGAAAACAGAAAATATCAGAAAGATGTTTACTTGTGTTTTATTGACTATGCGAAGGCATTTGATTGTGTGGAGCATAACAAGCCATGGGCTTGAAGCACTTATTGATGAACATTAAAAGCTTTGGATTTCAATATTCTTACACCTCAACATAAAGAAAACAAAAATCTTCACAACTGATCCAATTAGTAACATCACAATAAATTGAGAAAAGATTGAAATTGTCAAGGATTTCATTTTACTGGATCAAGAATCAATACCCGTGGCAGCAGCAGTCAAAAATCAAAGGTGTTTTGCCCTGGGCAAATCGGATATAAAAAACCTCTTTAACGTGTTAACAGGAAAAGATGTCACTTTGAGAACTAGTGCACCAGACCCAAGCCATGGTACTTGCACTGACCTCATGTGCATATAAAAGCTGGACAACAAATAAGGTAAACCAATGAAGAATTAATATACTTGCATTCTGATGTCGGTGAAGGATATTGACTCTATCATATATTGCCAGAGAAACAAACACTTCTGAATTACAGTCAGAACCTTGTTTCATGTACTTCAGACATATTATCAGGATGGGCTAGTCTGTGGAGAAGGACGTCACATTTGGTAGAGGATCATGTAGAAAGAGAGGACCCTCCATGAGATGGATTGGCTGCAGCAATGAGCTCAACCACAGCCCAGATTGTTGGGATGGCACAGGATTTGACAATGTTTTATTCTGTTGTACAGGGCTGCTGTGAGTCAGAACCAACTCAAACACACCTAAGAAAAACAACTGCAGGCCTGTGAGTGGTAATTGATTAACTTGGGTCAAGACAATGAGCTGGGTTGTCCAACTCGAAGAATGCAATAAATGGTCTTGAATTGTAGATGTAAAAACGATCTATTTAGTCTATGTTTTTATCATGTGCAAGGGGACTTCGAAAAGTTCATGGGAAACTCCATTATCTTTCAACTCCATTCATCTTCACTGCAGTTTAAAAAAAATAGCATGTGGGAAGCAGCATAATTACTTCTCTGCATCGGGTTTGCAGAAGGCCCGGCCCTAGCTCTGATTTCCGGAGATCGCTTTCTACAGTCCATGGCGGCATCTCCAGCTTACAGGAAGACAGCATCTTCTTGTCCTTTCCTCAACATGCTTTCTTCCTTTGTCCAGGAATTTCATTTTTGGGGGTGGCAGGAACAAGGAGCCAGCAGGGGAGTGTATACTTTAGCTTCTCTTTCAAGCCCAGCTGTGTTAGTCCGGATAGACTAGAGAAACAAATCCAGAGACACTCATTTGTATAAGAAAGAGCTTTGTATACTAGAGCAATTGAATATTGAGAAAACAGTCCAACCCAGTCCAGATGGAGTCCATAAGTCTGATATTAGGCCTTATGTCTGATACCAATCTATAAATTCCTCTTCAGACTCGCAAAGCACATACAACGATACTGCATGCAGGAAGATCACAGGCCAGTGGGTGGAAGGTCTTGTGGATCTAGTGGAGGTAGAACATCTCAGAGATGGGACGGGTCTCCATGTGTCTCCTTCAGCTCCTGGGCCCTAGTGTAGCTCCATGTGTCTTGTCCACAGGAATGTCTCTCAGGGAGTGAGCGTGTGTCCTGCCTCTAGTGAGCTATTTTTCTCTGTAGCACCTCCAAATGAGATCAACAAGCTGCGACTTGATTGACAGGCTAAACTCCACCCTTTCACTCTTAGGTCTCAAATTGACAACAGATTATGTGACTACCACACCAGCTCAATTGCATTTCTTCCAAGAAGACTTCCTATAGTCCCCAAGGAATCTTATAAAGATATTTCATTGATTACTCTCCCTCTCCCCATGCCCTCACCCATATACATATCCACTCCCACACTAAATTGTAGTTCCCAGAAGGGAGGTACTGTTTCTCACTCACTGTTGCCCTACCATAACATAGAGTTTGGGTACCATTGAGTTGATTCTTAACCGACAGCAAGCCCTTGTGATGGTACAGAACTGCCTCTTAGGAATTTGTAGGCTTTAGTCTTATGGGAGCATATCACCAGCTCTTTCTCCTCCATGTTTGCTGGGTGGATTCGATCCTCCAACCTTTGGGTTAAGAGTCAAGCACTTAGCAACCATGGTTGCTTCAACATAATATAACAGAAGTTCAATGCAGGTGTAAATTTTAGTAAAACTCTTTTAGTTGTTTGGGTTTTTTTAGCAGACAAGGCTGCAAGCGGTCTTTTATGTCATACCACACAGTCCTATACTATTTCTAGTTATACTATTTCTATGAAGCAACTATCACCACAACATACCTTTGTTCACTCAAAGAAAATTTCAGATTTCCAACTGTAACAAGGCACTTTGCTGCTTGCTGGGACACTGTGTTTCCTGTGTAACTATCATGCGCCATCAATGGCTACAGCTGCAAAGCTCCCACGTCTGGACCAAATAGGTGCAGGCTCTGAGTAGACTTCTCATATAATCTACTAGGACTCTAGCCAAGGCTGAGCTTTGGGCACTTCTTTCTCAGAAAAACAAAGCTTCCCAACATCTGGGCGGGAGTAGGGTTGCTAACAATTATTTGGTAATGTTTGTTGGCACAGCAGGGTTTTATTTTTATTATTTCGAAGGACAGCCAGGCTGCTCATGTCTCTTTGCCTCAGATATGTGTTCCCATGCATTATTTATAATGGGAATTAAAATAAATTTTATAGACTTAAACTTGATTCGATGTTGAAATCCACTCCACCCATTTTCTTTCTGGAAAAAAGCAAGAGAGGTGTGTGGGAGCGATTTATTAAGGATCCTTGGGGCGGATCCCAGCTGGTGATGTCACCATTTCCTCCTAACTCACTGAAAAGGGTGGGGGAGAACAGGCAAGGGGAGGTTTCATCCTCCCTGAGTAATTGGCAGCCCCACAAGGACCCCTACCTTAAGGCAGTCATTCTAGCCCATCCAGGGAAGTCATTCTTCAAGAGTCAACCTAGGGGAAGGCCGTCTTTGTCAGGCAGTGAGGAATGATTCAGAGGAAGACATGGAGTTTGGCCAAGGCCAGGGGAGACCATCAGCTGAGAGCCTTGTTAGAACCTTGTTGGTGTGGTTGGGTGTTGGGGAGTTGGCTCCAACTCTTTGAGACCCTGTGCCTAAAAGAACAACATGTTGCTCAATCCTGCGCTATCTCCATGGTTCCTGCTATGTTTGACCCCATTGTTGCAGGCCTGTGTCGAACCTCCTCCTTAAGGGTCTCTCTCTAGTGCTAATACTCTACTTCATCAAGTATGGTAAACTTCTCTAGGGATTGGCCCTTCCTGATGACACATTCAAAGTGCATGAGTCAAAGTCTTGTCATCCTCACAAATGAACCTTCTGGCTGTCCTTCTAAGACAGGCTTGGTCATCCTTCTGGAGCTCCATGGAATAGTCTAGATTCTTTGCCAACCCAACTCAAATGCAGCAAATCCTTGCAAATAGGATCCTTCCTTTGCATCTTTCATAGAAACACTCTTTTTAAGTTTTGATTTTAGATTGGTTAAAGATTGATAGAGCAAATAAATCACCTTTCCTCTAAACAATGCATATATATTTTGTTTCATGGCACTAATGGCAATGTAACATCCCTGTAATGTAACATCCCTGAGACTGGGCTTTCTGTCCCCCTTTCTTTCCTAACCCACCTGCCTTCTGAATGTGGTCCTTGGGAAAACACTACCCCTTTTGATCTCAAATGGTTGATTATGCTAAGGAGTGTGTACCTTTCTGATACGATTGTTCACTTTACAGACTGATACTGTTTGGCTGAACACTGAGCAGCAGGGGTGAGATCAGTAAGCCTTTTCTTAATCATTCCTCACTAATGTTTAAATGAATATTAAGGGAATAAATGCAGGATTGAATAGATGTCACATTTATGTGTTCTCCTCCAAGCACTGAGCCTGGCTAATGGACGGGGCTCACAGCTACTTGTTGAGCTGTTTTGAATGTCAACCACCTGGAATAAGAGCTCCCTAGAAGGAGCTCTTGAGTTGGATGAAGCTCAGAAATCATGGAACTCAACCTCTTGTGGGAAGTAGGAATTCCTTTCACCCCCTCACCCTCTTTTTTCCCCATATGTTTGAAATGCAAGTCCCTTCAATTATAATTTCCCTCCTGTTTCAGTCCCTCAGACCATTAATTAGACACCAGGGATAAGGAATCTGAAGAGTTTTAAAGACTATAGGCCTTCACGCTGTTGGTTTTGTTTTGTTTTTAAAGAAGCATATTCTATATAAACCCATCTCAACAACTAAAATCAGTAGTAAAACCTCACTAAGTCCCACAAAATGGAGTTCTCTCTTGTCCCTTCCTCTGTAATTTCCTGTCCCTCCACTCTCCTTGCCCTGCCCCGTCTCTGACCTCCTCTTAGTCTTCAAAGTCATATCTTTTGTGTAAAGACTACTTTTATTTATCTTTCCTTATGATCATATTATCATTAAGTGTGTACAGTTATAAGATTGGCTAAATTTGCTAAGCACAAGACTCTCCATTAGTGTCTATGTTTTTTGATGTTTAAGAGCGTTGTCATTTTTTAATTGACTCAGAATATTCCATTGTATGAATATACCAGAATTTGTTTATCTATTCCTCTATAATTGGAGTTTTTGGTTGGTTCCATATTTATACAATTATGGAAAATACTGTAATAAACATAGGTGTACACATGCCTGCTCATTTTCTCGTCTTCAGGATGTATATCTAGCACAGGGATTGTAGGATCATACAGTACTTATATTTGCATTTGTTTAAGGGAGTGGCACACGGATTCCATAGTGGCTGTATAATCCTTCAGTTCCACCGGTGATGCATGAGCATCCCAATTCTCGACATCCTCTCCAGCATTGATTATTTTCTGTTTTTTATTTTAAATTTTGCTAAAATTGTTAGTGTGAGGTGGTATCCCATTGTTGTTTTAATTTATATTGCTTGTTATTTCTAATGCATGCAAACATTTCTTCATAGGGCTGTGTGTGGCCTGGCTGTATTTTTGGTAAATTGTCTATGTCTTGTACCTAATTTTTTGATTGGGTTATTTTTTTTTTCCTTTTAAGATATTGCAGTGTTCCACTGACCCATGGCGCTACAGGGGACAGCACCAGGGACACAGTGTGGGAATTGCGCCTGACCTGATCCCACCACACCGAGGCAAAGCACAGGGGGAGTGCAGCGGAACAGCAAGGGAATGGAGTGGCAAGGTCCCCAGGGAATGCTGAAAGTGGACTTTGGGGCCAGGGGCTGGTGCCCCAACAGACTGGACTGGAAAACACTCCTAAAGGCCAACAAACGATCCTTGAACTAACTACAAGCTTTTCTTTCTTGATGTGTTTTGCTTTGTTCTTTGTCAGTGGTTTGTTGTTGTTTTGTGGTATACTGCTGCTTTGTTTTCCTCTGTCTTGTTTTGTGCATGTTATTATCTCTGCAGGTCTGTCTAAATAAGATAGGCTGGACGAACTATCTGGAGGAAAAACAAATGGACCGACAGTTCCGGGGGAACTTGGGATAGGGGAAGTAGGGGGTAAGGAAGTGGTGTTAACAAACCCAGGGACAAGGGAACAACATGGGTTCCAAATTGGTGGTGAGGTGGATGTGGGAGGCCTGGTAGGGAATGATCAAGGGTAAGGTAACATAACAAAGAGGTATAGCTGTAACCCAGGTGGGGACGGAGCATGATAGTGGAGCAGGAGGAAAGTCAAGGGAAATAGAGGAAAGAGCTAGGAGGCAAAGGGCATTTATAGAGGTCTAGATAAAGACACGTACATGCAAATATATATATATATGAGGATGGGGAAATAGATCTATGTGCCTATATTTATAGGTTTAGTATTAAGGTGGTAGAAGGACTTTGGGCCTCTACTTAAGCACTCCCTCAATGCATGAATACTTTCATCTATTAAATTGGCTTTCTATGATGCTCACTCTCCCAACACAACCGCTGAAGCTAAAGTGGGTGAACAAGCAAATGTGTTGAAGAAAGCTGATGGTGCCTGGCTATCAAAAGAGATCGTGTCTAGGGTCTTAAAGGCTTGAAGGTAAACAAGCAGCCATCTAGCTCAGAAGCAACAAAGCCCACATGGAAGAACACACCAGCCTGTGTGATCACAAGGTTCCATAGGGATCAGTTATCAGGCATCAAAGAACAAAAAGTCATATCATTGGGTGCACACCTCCATGATACGATCGCTGAGGACAAACAGGTGCATAAGCAAATGTGGTGAAGAAAGCTGATGGGGTCCGGCTATCAAAAGAGATAGTGTCTGGGATCTTAAAGGCTTGAAGGTGAACAAGTGGCTATCTAGCTCAGAAGCAACAAAGCCCACATGGAAGAAGCCTACCAGCCTGTGCAATCACCAGGTGTCGAAGGGATCAGGTATAAGGCATCATCATAAAAAAAAATCTTACCATAGTGAATGAAGGGGGAAGTGTAGAGTGGAGACCCAAAGCCCATTTGTTGGTCACTGGAGATCCCCTCACAGAGGGGTCTAGAGGAGGAGACGAGTCAGTCAGGGTGCGACATAGCACCGATGAAGAATACAGCTTTCTTCCAGGTCCTAAATGCTTCCTCCCTCCACCCCCCCACTACCATGATCTGAATTCTACCTCGCAAGTCTGGATAGAGCAGAGGTTGTACACTGGTGCAGATAGGAGCTGGAGGCACAGGGAATCCAGGGGGGATGATACCTTCAGGACCAGGGCTGTGAGGGGTGATACTGGGAGGATAGAGGGTGAGTGGGTTGGAAAGGGGGAACCGATTACAATTATCTACATGTGACCTCCTCCCTGGGGGATGGACAACAGAAAAGGGGAAGAAGGGAGACTCCGGATAGGGCAAGATATGACAAAATAACAATTTATAAATTATCAAGGGCTCATGAGGGAGGGGGGAGCGGGAAAAGAGGACCTGATGCAAAGGGCTTAAGTGGAGAGCAAATGCTTTGCAAATGATTAGGGCAAAGAATGTACAGATGTGCTTTATACAATTGATGTATGTATATGTATGGATTGTGATAAGAGTTGTATGCGTCCCTAATAAAATGTTTTTTTTTTTAAAAAGATGTTGTAGTGTTCTACAGATTTTGGTAATTAGCTCTTTATCTGATATATAATTAACAAATAGTTTTCCCAATCTGTGGAGCCTCTTTTAATCTTTCTGATAGTCTTTTAATGTGCATAAATTTCTTATTTAAAAGGTCTCAGTCCTTTATTTTGTATTCTATTGTGTGGACATTTAAGTCTTGAATCAGGGCCCTTAAGTGCATCCTATTTTTTGGTTGGTCTTTATGGTTGTGGGTTTATACTCAGATATTTGACTTACCTTGAGTTCATTTACTGTACATGGTACGAGGTGTGCATTTTCTGTACATGGTACGATGTGTGCATTTTCTATACATGGTACGACGTGTGCATTTTCTGTACATGGTACGAGGTGTGGAACCTGTTTCAGTTTGGACGTGAGGATCCCATTTTTCCAGTTCCATTTGTTGAAAAGGCTATCTCTTCCTCACTTACTGTATTTTAGTCTGTCATTATACATTATAAATAAATTCCTCTTCATTATAAATCAGTGCTTGGAATATAAGCTTTATCTGAAGGCAGACTTCCTGGATTTGCCTCCTGACTCTGTCATTAACAAGCCCAGTAAATTGTGGACAGATTGCTTAATCTTCCTGTTACAGAGATTTTATGTGGCATGTTTGAAACACTCTCTGGTACATTTGAAGTACTCAGTGAAAGCCGGTCACCAACGCCACCAGCATCCAGCTTCGGTTGAATATCTTCGATGACAAGCAGTCTCTCTCCCCACAGTTTCTATCCTTTGATCTCAGATTCGTGAAGCCTTCCTGAATGCCAAGGACAGCTGTCAGGTATCTGCAGAGTCATCTCTAAAGTTACACATCCATAGTTTTCTCCCGCTCTATTCTCCTATTCCAATTGATCTTTAGACTTTGTTCTATTCTAAACCTTCTGGCTGCCCATTGTGATGTCTTAACTAAACACAACCATCCTGTTGCATGTTGTTTGCTTATTCCTTCTCCAGTCTAGGCTTTATCCCAACTCAAGGATACGTTTCCAGTTCTCTTTAAAGAAGCAGTCATTATAAAGTGGGTACCTGTCTAGCTAGCTGAGCTCACCTGCAGTCGGTGTGTTAGTCACCAACTAGTCATTCTTCCTGCTGCCATGGTTGCCTTGACACCCTGGGAGGGGACCAAAATAGATTCGAGCCGTCCTGGGTTTCCTCTAGTGCCACAAAGCTGACTGCACCTAGAGAGGAGTAAGGTCAGTGTACCAGTAAGATGATCCTGGAAATCCCCCAGCAAGCCTTCTACCCAGGAGCCTAGGGAGACAGGGCCTGCACACCTGGCGGAAGGAACCTGAGGCAGAAAGAGAGAAGCTCAAAATAGTTGGCCCTGGTTCCTGGGCCTTTCGGGTTCCCAGTTGCCCACTCCTCCCATCTGGCCTACCCATGATACTCCACTTATTGCTGATTCCTGTTTGTCTCCCCGGTCTCAGCTCTCCTAAGCCCCCCAGAGCTCTGTGAGCACGTTTCCTGCCACTAGAGCTGAGACTCTACTGCCTGAGCTCCCCGCAGTTATGAAGCCCCTTCATAAGAAGGAACATTCACTGAGCGCTTCCTATTGGGCAGGCTAAATATTCTAGATGCAAAGTGCAACTCAAACCTCACAATGAGCGAATGACGTTGCTCACGTGGTTAACTACATTTTAAAAGCAAAGACACTAAGGGAGAGAGATCAGATCTCTTCTCCAAAGTTCATCCACTGATAATGGCAGAACTGAGGTTGGAAGGCAGCATCTCAGGCTCCAATGGCAATACTTCGTCCAAGAAGAATGAATAACTCTTCCCAATGGGGTAGCTCAGCTTTCCCAGTGGGAAGAAAAGCTGCTATGTGTTATGGAGGAAGAGATTTGTTTAGACCCGAAGCAAATATGGCAGGCTCTTTAAAGACGAAGATACAGGAGGAGAGTCAGTGACACGGCCCCACATGTCCACCACTGGGACAGACCTGAGATTGGACACTCCAGGGTGGAAAGTGCGACTCCATCGCTCACCATCTGGAGATGAGTCGGGTCCTGAGACTAGTGTTGTCCAGCAGAGTCAGCAGTTGCGGAAGAGCAGCACACCACAGAGGAGCAGACCCACCCACTGCTGTCCGATCAATGCCTGCTCCGAGACCCTAGAGGACAGACGAGAATTGTACTGTAGGACTTCCCAGGCTGTAAATCTTTATTGCAGCAGCCAGCCTCATTTTTCTCCCTCCGAGCAGTGGGTGGCTTTGACCACCAACTCTGAAAATTACTTAGCAGCTCAACACTTATCCCACAGTGCCACCAGCGCTCCTTGACGAGGAGACGGCAAGGGCCAACTCGAATCAGCACCATCCCTGCATCCCGTACAGCACGGCATCGCTTCAGGATGACCTTCCAAGAACAATGGCTGCCCCTTTATCTCAGTCTCATGCAAACTCCTGTTTGGGACATCCTCTCTAACCAATCTGGAGCCACATAGAGGAGGCGATTCTGGGAAATGTGCTTGCAGGTTAACCAAGTTGATCTGTGCAAGCAAGCCCAATGGCAACAGCTGAGAGCCATTCCCCAACTTCACCCTCAAACCTGTGCATAGTACACAGTCCATTGGAGAGGCCACATGGCCCGGGACTCTTACAGAAGGAATAATGGTATTGTTTGGGGTTGCAGTCTAGAAACCGAGGCTGACACTACTGTTCATGTGGAATCCTGGAAGTTGTCAATGGTTAACATGCTCAGCTGCTAACTGAAAGTCTGGAGTTTAAGTCCACCCAGAGATGGGTCAAGACAAAGGCCTGGCAGTCTACTTCTGAGGAATCGGCCATGGAAAACCCCAGGGCGCAGTCCCTCTCTGTCACTGAAGGGGAGCTCTGAGTCGGAGCTGACCGGACAGCTACTGGTTAAGGTCACAACTGTTCCATTAACACTGGGACGCTAACCGGTCGCTGTCCACCCAGTACCTTTTTTCTAACATTAGGATGTTAGAGATGGGGTTACCATTTCAGTTTGACCTCAGTTTAAAATGTAAAATGAATAAATAAGTTAAGTGTAAAGAGGGAAAAAATCATTTAAGACAAGCGAGGCGGGAAATTGTTTCCAGTGGTGAAGCATGACTGACAAGTCACAACAAAATGAATAGAAGCTTCTGTTTTTTAAAATCCTTTTTTAGTTATATGCCGAGGAATCCAGCAAAGATAAAACAGCCTTGTAACAGAGGATGGGTCGTTGCATTGTATGTCAAAGGGGTCCCGCTGGGGACAACTGGCAGCGAGAACTCCTGGTGCTGCGTCCTGGCCTAAGGTAGCTCACCTCTGGGACAAAAGGACAAAACTGTCATCACAGCGACTCTGACTCACAGCACCCTGTTTCCAAGACTGTACTACTTTAGGGGAGTAGAAAGTCTCATCTTTCTCTTGCAGAGCACCGGGTGGTTTTGAACTGCTGACCTTGTGGTTAGCATTGCAATGAGTAACCAATCCACCACCAGGACCTCCTCACTAGGATCTCAACTCACTGCCATTGAGTCCATTCCAACCCATAGGGACCCGTAGGGCAGGGTAGAACTGCCTCTGTGAGTATCAGAGACTGTAACTACCGATGGGAGTAGAAAGCCCCATCTTTATCCCCTGTAGTGACTGGTGGTTTTGAACCCCAATCTTGTGGCTCACAGCCCAATGCATAACCACTACACCACCAGAGCTCTTCACTGGGATATATCAGGTAAAACCCAAACCCACTGCCATCAACTTGATTCGGAGTCATAGCAGCCGAATATGGGGTTTCTGAGGTTGTAGATCTTCATGGGAGCACACAGACTCATCTTTCTCCCACAGAACATATTATCTCTCCTTCATGAGAACCTCTAACTTTCCCATTAGCCATCAGCCACTTGCACCCACCCAGGGCTACCATTCCAGCCCGAGGTCTAACCCTACAGCCTGTCTCCTCAGTATTCTTTGCCATTGACCTTCCCTAAAACAGATTCTATCTCCCAGCTCTGAGTATTGCAGAAGCACCATGCACAATGTCTTATTGTCTATAACCAGGCACTAGCCCTCAGCTCCTGTAAAGAGTTACGGTCTCCGAAACCCACAGAGGCCTTTCTAACCTGTCCTGCAGGGCTACTCTGAGCTAGCATTGCCTCCATGACAGTGTTTGTTTGGTTATTTTAAGAGAAAAAAATTCCTAGATTCTGGTTGAAATGAAAAGTAACGAGCTTTTATTGAGAGGCAAAGCAATGTCAAATTAGGAATCTCAAGGTTCAGAGAATTCTGGATGAAGAGACCAGAGGAGGAGATATCTGGCTTCAGGGAATTTGCATTAGAAAATGCAAGATTCTTTGATAAAAACCCAGTCATTGGCTGACATTTGGGCCATGCCTACAAAATTGGGAGCACCTGGCCTGGAAACAATCCTGAGACCCTCCTGGCATGAACACGAGAAAGACCTCCCGGACCTTAAGGCTTATCTTGAGAAAGCATCTGTTCTGAGAATTGTTCTCCGCCCAGTTCTCTGCACAGGGTGTATTCTTAAACAAGTAAAACATTTAAACAAATGAAAATCCCATTCTTCCCCAAAATTGTTAATCAAGCAATTTCCTCAGGGAACAGTAGAGAGTCACAGTAGTGACAGGGTGCATTATGGATGCAGAAGTTAACTTTTGACTCAAAAGGGAGTGTTAGTTCAGAGTTTAGCATAGATAGCCACCATCTCATTTCCAGAGTTCCCAGATCATTTGAGGTGCTCTTACTCACCTCTGAAATGTGCATGTGTGTGTGCTAGTATACACCATTTCCATTTTAATCATTTCTTTATGGACCATCCACTCGGGGAGCTCTGGCGACACTGTGGGGTAAGCACTGGACCATGAACAGCAAGATCGGCACCTCAAACCCACCAGCCACTTGGAGAGTGAAAGAGGAGGCTGCCTGAGCCCACAAAGATTGACATCCTCGGGAACCTGACACAGGGTCGCTATGAGTTGGGGTCTACTCGCTGCAGTGGGGGAGGGGGACCAGTCAATGAGATTAGTTACGTTTCTCAAGTTATGCCACTGGTCTCACTGTCGATTCTCAATTTCCTATCACCGTTACCTGAATGCATGGCACTGCATTGGGTAAATCTGCCGAGCAAGACCTCTTTAAAGGGTTGAAGAACAGGGATGTCGCTCTGAACACTGGACCCAGGCCATGGCACGTTCAATCACCTCATGTGCATGTGAAAGTTGGACACTGATAAGAAAGAAAGAGGCACTGATGTTTTTGAATCATTTTGCTGGTGTAGAATATCGAAAGCACCCAGGCCTTCCAGAAGAAAACAATCAAATGTCTTGGGAAAAGGACAGCCAGAATGTTCCTGAGAGCAAGGATGGTGGGATGCCATCTCATGTGCTTTGGACATGTTATCAGGAAAGAACAAACCCAAACAAAACTCACTGTCATGGTGTCGATTCCAACTCCTAGCCACCCTACAGGACAGCACACGACGCCCCCACCTCCCCAAGACGTTAGATCTTTACAGGAACAGACAGCCTCCCCTTTCTCTCAAGTGGTGACTGGTGGACACAAACTACTCCTGACCTTCTGGTTAGCAGCCCAGTCCAGCATTAAGAGAGATCAGTCCTTAGAAATGGACATCATACTTGATTAAGTAGAAGGGCAGTGAAAAGTGAAATAAATGAGCTCAGAAGCTGCAACATTGGGCTCAAACCTAACAAGTGTCAGGCTGGGGGAAGCCCAGGCAGCACTTCCTTCAGCTGTAGGCCATGGAATGTCCAAAGGGCAAATCACAGCATTCTCTGTCCCAGAAGGTCCCCACCCAACCTATCCTATAGTCCATTTGATCTCCCCTAGATAATTCTTTTCAATAGCACAATGTTTAACTTGACTGGTTAAGAGAAAGTTTTTTGTTTTCAAAGTAGCCTTCAGGGGATTGCTTAGATTTAAGGTTTAAAGTTTAAAGACCACCTCACTCAGATGATAAATCTCCTAGGCAGACACTATCCCTATCACTTAAAAAGTAACAATAGAATCGAGATAGTCATATGAAGCCAGGTGAGAGAGACTGAAGCTCTCCAAGTATCCGAGAAGCAGGAATCACGCAGGATCAGCATGATCAGCACATAATCATGTTTTCTTTCAAACTCCTGGGATTTCGTCATCAGTTGCTACAACTGGGGCTTGAAATTCTAGCTGGCAGTCTAGATCAATACTCAATTAAATGTTTTCCAACTTCTGTTGAACTTTCATCGCATCTGGGTCATAGAATACTGTTTCCCAAATTAAGTCTCCCTCCTTTCCCGCAAGATGGTTGTTTCCAACCTTCACGATTCTCTTCAAAGTTTGGGCCTTTAGCTTCCCTAGTTCACATAAAAGAAACAAAACCAATCCTTGGCCATTAAGTCGATTCCAATTCATGGTGACATCATATGTTGCAGAGAAAATTTGCTCCATAGTTTTCTTTTTGTAAAAAATATATTTATTTTATTAACAGCTTTATTGGCATATAATTTACATATCATACAATAGTTCAATTATTCAATCATATCAAGGAGAATCATACAATAATTACCATAACAATTTGAGAACACCTCCAAATGGTAAATTGCCTTTAAAATGAGTTGTGGAATCACTTGGCTATAATCTGTACCGAAGCAGACCACCAGGCCTTTCCAGACCTGCTAGGTGAGTTTACACTGCCTTTGGCTAGCAGGAGCTCTGATCCAGTGCACTGAGTTGCTAACTACAGTGTCCATGGTTTGAACCAACCAGCTACTCCAAGGGAGAAAGGAGAAGGTGTCTACTCCTGTAAAGATTTAGTCTTGGAAACCCTAAGAGGCAGTGAACGTTCTCTTTTTCTTTCTTTCTTTCTTTTTTTTTGGGGGGGGTGGGAGGCTTGCAGCTGAGTGTGTTAATGGTTTGAACTATATGCAGACTCATTGCATCTAGTCAATTCTGACTACTAGCAACCCTGCACTGCCCCTGTTGGTTTCCAAGACTGTAGCTTAAAAAAAAACCGCTTTATTGGGGGCTTGACCCACTCTTATCATAATCCATCCATCCATCCATCCATTGTATCAAGCACATTTGCACAGTTGTTGCCAGCATCATTTTCAAAACATTTTCTTCCTACTTGAGCCCTTGGTATCAGCTCCTCATTGTTCCCCTCACTCCCCTACCTTCCCTCCCTCATGAACCCTTGATAATTTATAAATTATTATTTTTTCATGCCTAACGCTGACCGATGTCTCCCTGCACCCACTTTTCTGTTGTCCATCTCCCTGGGAGGGGGCTGTACGTAGATCATTGTGATTGGTTCCCCCTTTCTCTCTCCCACATTTCTCTTACCTGCCTGGTATCACTACTCTCATATTGGTCCTGAGGGGTTTATCTGTCCTGGATTCCCTGTGTTTCCAGCTCTTATCCATACCGTGTACATGCTCTGGTCTAGCTGGATTTGTAAGGTAGAACTGGGATCATGATAGTGGGGGTGGGGGGCGGGGGGGGGAAGAGAGAAGAAAGCACTAAAGAACTAGGAGAAAGTTATAAGCTTCGTCAGCGCCATTCTTCCTTTTAAATCAGTTTTATTGGGACATAAATCACATAACATGCACTTCCATAGACCAATCATATCAAGAAGAGTTATGCAATCATTACCAAAATCAATTTTAAAACATTTTCTTCCTTCTTATACTCATTGTTGTTAGCTCCCATTTCCCCCCAAGCTCCCCTGCCATCCCCCCAGAGAGTCATTAATCCCGTTACTGTCTCTACACGTTCACCCATCCTGATGCCATATACCAAAAAGCATACCAAAAAACCCACATAAGAAATCAAGAAAGCTAACAACAATAACAAAATAAAATCGAGAAAAACCTTAATTAAAAAACCCATAGATAAGAGTTGTATGAGTCCCTAATAAAATGTAAAAAAAGAAAAGAGGAGAAAAAAATGATTAGGGCAAAGACTGTACAGATGTGCTTTATACAATTGATGTATGTATATGTATGAACTGTGATAAGAATTGTATGAGCCCCTAATAAATTGTTAAAATTAAAAAACCCATAGAAAACATTAAAAACTAGAACAACTTTAAAATGGGTCAAAAGGGAGCTCAAATGATGCTGTTGAATTGTAAACTAACTACACCCACCATAATCCACTTTCTAATGCACTTTGCATGGGAGCCAGGCTGTTCACACCGTGGTCTGCGGAGTTCACCGGAAGCTTCATCCACATATGTTACACTTTCACTTTTTTTTTAAACTGAAGAAACTTTCAACTGAGGCCAAAAGGAGATCAAATAAGATAGTGCATTTTAACCTAACTGTACCTTCTATCATTACATTGCTCTCTGTCTGATAACAATGCTGCTCATGTCCCTCCACTATGATCAGATGGGAGTCACCAGAGGCATAATCTCTGTATGAACCCTGCAAGTGGATTTTGGGCTTCTGTTGTCATCTATAACTTTCTGAGAATGATTGTTCCTAATTTAAGCAATGATACCATTCCTTCCTTGGGTCTGGATTATATTATTTACAATCATTGGATCACACAGGCTGGTGTGCTTCTTCATGTGGACTACTTAATTAGCACCTAACTTAGATGGCTGCTTGTTGGAAGACAAGCCTTTAAGACTCCAGATGTTACTCTTTCTGATAGTTGGGCACCGTCTAGTTACTTCACCACACGTCTCTGGTTCACCTTAAGATTGTAACTCTTTTTGAGAGTAGAAAGTTTCATTTTTCTCCCAAGGAGTGGCTGGTTGTTTCAAGATTCTGACCTTGTAGTTATCAGCCCAACAGAAAAAGTCATAATCAAATGAAAATTCTCCCACTGTGTGCCTATCTTCCTATCCTCTCCCTTCCCACCTTATCTAACAGAAGAGGTGTTCACTCTTGTCTAAGGCTAACCCCAGACCCCAGACTGTCCCCTCCAGTCTGCTCAAGGACCATCAATTGAATGTCATTCTCTGCCACCACCTTCACTGTCAATATTGGACAGATTTTCCATTCAACTAGATGGCAAAAGATAACGTGTACACAACAAGGCACACACTTGGTGAGATTTGTCTGTGAACAGGAAAAAGAAAGGGGAAAGTAGCTAGGGGGTTCTGTGGGTGAAGTAAACTGAAAAATAAACTCATAGCCATCAAGCTGATGCCATTTCACAATGACCCTGTGAGTTTCTGGGACTCCTATTCTTTACAGGAGTAGAATTCTCTGTCTTTCTCCCACAGAGTGGCTGGTGGTTTTGAAATGCTGACCTATTGGATAGCAGCTCAACTTGTAACCACTACAGCACCAGGATTCCCAGATGAAATAAAGGCATTCCTAAATAAATGGTTTCTTACCAAGTCAAACATGGGTTTGCTATGTGATCCAGCACTCCCTTTCCTAGAGATGTGAAAATGTGTATCCACACAAAAACCCGCACGCAGATGAGTCTGCAGCAGCTTTAGGCAACCAAGGTGTCCTTCAGCCCCAGTGGTGAAGTGGGTGATGCACTGGGCAGCTAACCACAAGGTCTGAAAACGTGGGTGAAGTGAGACAGCAGTCAGTTTAAGACATAAAAAAAAAAAATCTATAATTTATCAAGGGGTCACCGGGGGAAGGGAGTGGGGAGGGAATAAAAGAGGAGCTGATACCAAGGGGTCAAAAAGAAAGTATGTTTAGAAAATGATGATGGAAACATATGTACAAATATGCTTGATACAATTTATGTATTGACTGTATAAGAGCTTTAAGAGCCCCTAATAAAATGATCTTTAAAAAAACCCCAAAACAATAAAATACTGCAAGGGAGGAAGATGAGGGTTTCTACTCTAGTGATGAGTTACAATCTCAGAAATGCACAGGGGCAGCTCTACCGTATCCCAAACCATTCCTATGAGTCAGAATCAGCTCAGTGGTAGGGAGTGTGTATAAGACGACCTTCACTAGGTGGGTGGAGAATAAGTTAAGTGTTATTCATAAATAAAAAGAAATGACCTAAGAAGCCAGGGAAAGGCATAGAGGAACCTTAAATTCTGCCGAGTGAAAGAAGGCAGTCTGAAAGACTCCCTGGAGTATGATTTGAACCGCCAATGAAGAGCCACTTGTTTACAAGTTAATGTCCACCATCACACATCCCCTTCCCTGTCACTATCTGTGTGGGCCTCATCACATAATTTCAACCATTGTCCATACATTATTTAATATGAAATACAGCTCCCTTGACTGGCAGGCACACAGGTCTCTGGTAGACCTTCAGTTTTACCCGCTCTGGAAAAAGACTGCCTGCCCATCACTTCTTGCACCCCCCCCCACTCCCCTCCCCGTCTCTGCAAGTGAAATCTGCCTTCTCCCATAGCTTATGCATCTTGTCATGTAACCTGTCAGCTAATCCCGAATGCTGGGAAAATCCTCTCTCTCATTTTCAGGGATAGAAACGCAGTTTTATTGACACTTGTGATCCAGCTCTGCAGCGTAAGCCATACTAGTTTCACCTTGGAACGTTCCGCCTTCCATACGGCTCGGTGAACTTTCCATGAATGCAGACGCTAACACACAGGGGGGAAGAAGGAGGTTGCTTCTCTCACGTTCACACGCGCGGGGCAGGCCCTGAGAGGTGCGGTGGGGCTTGGATGTCAGTGCTGTGGACTCCCTGGGACGGAGAACAGTTCTCCAGGGTTGACGTGGCTGCAGTTTTTATGGGAGCAGATTTCTAGGTCTTACTCCTGTGGAGCTGCTTGCTGGGTGGGTTTGAGTCTCCAACCTTTGGCACGGCAGCCGAGCAAACACCGAGTCGTTTGTGCCACAAGAGCTCCTTGGAGCATGGAGAAAGGCAAAGAAAACAGAGCCCTCAACATCTCCAGGGCAAGTAAGGTGACTGGCCCAGGTGCACTCAGCCCTACTTTCATGTGATAACGATATTTGGGGACTAACACTACAAAGAAGCACAGTCGAGAATGCTCTGATCTTATGTCACGGAATCCAGTGAACCATCATTTGTAAGCTACGCTCCAATTTCAAAAACGATGTCTAAGGTCAGCTTCCCAGGAACAGACCCCAGACTGGCATTCCCATGCAAATTGTTTATTAAGGAAGGCCTCCCAGGAGAAGCCAGGAAGGGTGTTGGAGAAACAGATCAAAGAAAAAGAGGAAGCCGAGCAAAGCCCCATTCAGAGCAGCCTCCACCTGATCCCACGGAGACACTCCCATAAGTTGCTTTGCAGTTTGTTCCGACTCTGGGCAAGGGAGCTGGCTTTCCACAGTCCTGCACCAGCAGCGACTAAGCACACTCTGGAGTGATGTACTTCGGCTCTCTGCTCACAACGCTGGAAATAAGCAGAGTAGTATAGTATAAGCACGATGAGGACACACACACGTTTCCACACCCAATGAGCAGTCGCCCATAACTGGCTGGAGCCTCATTCTGGGGAGCAAAGAAAGGCTGAAAGTGCTGGAGAGGAGGTCCCAACTGTGGACAGAGGCAGGGCTGGAGAGGCTAGTTAGCCAGGAAAACACTTCTGCAGAACCCTGAGACCGGGGAAGGTTGTTAAGCAGAGGAGAAATATGATCTGACCATTTGGGGCAACAACATATCAGACAAAGGACTGATCTCTGTAATGTCTAAAAAACTTTAATACAAGCAAAAGACCAACAATCTAATTTACAAATGAGCAGAGGACATGAACAGACACTTCACCAAAGAACATATTCAGGTGGCCATCAAATAGATAAATACTCTGAGTCAATCCTGACTCATAGTGACAAGAGGACAAAGTACAGCTGTCCCTGTGGTTTCGGACACTGTAAATCTTTATTGCAGCAGAAATTTCATTTTTCTCTTGAAAAGTGGCCAGCGGATTTAAACTACTGATTTTGCAGTGAACAGCCTAACTCAGTCCGCTAGCCTCCTTTACTAGTAAGCTGTTCGACACAGTGTTTCCCAAATCAGGCAGTGTCATCCCTGAGAGGTGCGAGAGCCGTGCAGGGGCTGCAAGATCAGATAGCATACACTTACACCGACCTGGATTATAGGTATAGTACTAGTGTTTCTAATTACCAGAGGAGAGGGGACACGGAGTTTGGGGCTTTTTCCTCTGTGAAAAGGGGAGGTAAGTCAGCTAAGTCTGGGAACGTGGTAGAAAGGTGAAAATCGAAACAACAATGAGCTATCATCTAACTGCAGCATGCATAACAAAATTAAAAGACAAGCAGAAAACCAAAAATGCTGACAAGCGTATGGAGAAACCAGAATCCCCATATGTGGCTGGGGACCCTGTTACATGGCACAACCACTGTGGAAAAGACCATGTCACTCCCACAAGAAGTTGGAAGTACAACTACCATATGATCCATTAGCAGCTGTAATACTTGGCACGTATCCTACAGGCTTAGGATTCATGACACGAAGAGCCATGTGCACAGCAGTATTCATCACAGCCCTCCGTTCACGACAGCAAAAAGGAAGAAGCAACTTAAATGCCCATCAAGGGAAGAATGGATGAATAAAGGGGAGGGGGACCGAGGAGCTGATACAAAGTACTCAAGAAGAAAGAAAATGTTTTGGAAATGTTGATGGCAACATATGTACAGATGTGTTTGACATGATAGCTATATGTGTGGATTGTGAAAAGGGCTCCCAGTAAAATAAAATAAAAAAGAGAAAAGGTCTTCACATGAAAAGGGACATTCTTTGGTGGCTAGCAGGGGTGGGAGGGGAAGGGAGGATAAATCACTAACTAGAAGGTAGACAGAAATGAACTTGGGTGAAGGGGGAGGCATATCATAACAGATGACTATAGAAAAGACACATATCTCTATATCCAGAAGTTAAATGCAGTAGTCTATGCCTAACAATTAATCAGTAAATATATGCAAGAGCTGTTTGACCCCAGATATTGACTTCATGTAATTCCCTTCTTTAACCTATCCAAATGGTCAGTTTGCATTTCGTCTCTTGAAGCTGACTCTGTGCGTCTCTCAGATCCATTCCCTTCAGACTCTCCCAGCGACCCCTCCCGAGGAAGCCAGTTTCTTGTCTGTGCTTTGCTTTCGCCTCAGGAGTTGCCTTAGAATCTGCCTGCTGGTTCCAAGGGGAAGCCGTGGTTCTTGGTCACCACCCTGCCCTGCTGTGACATTTCACCTTGGAGGAGCCTCACTGAACTCTATCTAGAAATGAGTCTGAGTTTAAGAGAAAACAACTAGAGAGCATTTCTGAGAGAGGGTCACTCTGCGGAGGCTCCCTGGGGGAATTAAGAGCACAAAAGTGAATAATGTATATCTGGTTTTGGACATAAAACCCAAATTCAAACTCACTGCCTATAGAGACTCATAGAGACCATATAGAGACTGTATAGAGGAAAGTAAAGTTTTCTGAGATTGTAACTCTTTATGGGAGTAGAAAGCCCCCGCTTTTTCTCAGGGAGAGTGAACTCGAACAGCTGACCTTGCAGTTAGCAGCCGAATGAGTAACCAGGACACCTCCATATCCCCTACTATTGAGTCAGTTCTAACTGTAGGCCCCGTAGAACTGGCTCTGTGGGTTTTGCGACTGTAACTCTTTATGGGGCTAGAAAGTCTCCTCTTTCTGGGCTCCTCCAGACACACTGCTACTTTTTATTGTAGTAAAATGACATACAACCAAAGATGTATCGTGTTGCACATGGCCACTTCGGTAACTTTAATGACAGTCACCATGCTGTGCAGGAACTGTTGCTGTCCACTTCCAAATTTTTCATCACCCCTGACCCAGAGCCACCTCAGTAACGACTCATCTTTCTCTCTCCTGCCACTGATAAGTTTGTGAGATATGCATTTGCCTATTCTGGATATCGTGTAAAAATAGGATCACACAATATTTGTCATTGTGTGACTGACTTAATTCACTCAGCAGTTTTCAAGGTCAATTCATGTAGCATCTATCAGGATTTTATTTCTCTTTATGCCTAAGGACTACGGAGTTTAGACCAAATTGTCTTTATCGACGTATCTGTGGATGGGCCTGTGGGCGGTTTCCATAGTTAGGCTACTGTGAAAACACTGCAGGGAACACTGGTGTAACACCTGTTTGCCTCCCTAATTTCAAGTCTTTGGGGTCTGCAGCTAAGAGTGGAATCAGTAGGTCTTGCGATGATGCGATGACCACAGGCAGCCTGAGCGGGAAGAGGCACCTATCTGCGCTGGAAAGATGGAGGAGTCTCGGAAACTGACATCACAGAGTCTCTGAGTCGGAAGGAACTCCATGGCAGTGGGTTTAATGTTTTCTTTTGCTTTTTAATTTATTTACGGTAGTTCTTTATTTAACTTTTCGAGGAGCTACTAAACAGTTTTCCGCAGCAACGGTGTCACTTTACAATTCCATCAGCCAAACAATGAGGGCTCCACATCCCCTGGCCCTTTTTGTTTATGTTTTCGTAGCTTATCTTGAAAGGTCAGCAGTTGGACCCACCCCCGCATGACGGCCTGCTGACCTAAGTATCGCCAGTCTCCAACCTGCGGCGGCAGGTCTAGTGTGTCCGGCAGGGTGGCCATGACCCAGAACCTACGCAGCCGAGTCTTTGATGATGAGGAGCCTGGAGCCTGATGGCCCAGGCGGTTAGCTAGTCTGTGTGAACCCACCCCGCTCCCCCGCAATCTGCCCGGGAGATGACTGCATCCAGATCTGCTGCAGAAGGCAGCTCGAGCAGCATCCAGCCACCGGCCCTCAACACCGGCACCGGCTCATCACAGCTGAGCAAACTCCCCTGAGCTTGTTGGCTCTTTGTGCCTCTCTGGAGAAATGTCTCTTCAAGTTCTTTCCTGAGTTTTGATTGGGCTGGTTATTTTGTTGTAGGATCTCTTTAGAGATGCTGGATATTAAATCCTTTTCAGATATATGGCTCCAAATTATTTTATTCCATCCAATAGATCATCTCCTCATTATTGATAGCTCTTTGGTGTACAAAAGGTTTTAATTTTGATGATGATCAATGATCTATTTTCTCTGTTTTAAAAGAGAACCATATTTTTATTAAAGATTGTACATTAGCTTTTTAATAAATCCCAATCATTTCTCTTTGTAGCTTTAGTGGTTTTAAAAACTGAGACATGATCATTGAAATTTAAATAGCTAAACATTGCCTATGAATGACTACATACACTTGGTCCATAATTAATTCTAATAGTCTGTTATTTTTATATGCTCTATAGAAAACACAATATACCGTATATACTCGTGTATAAGCCGAGTTTTCAAACTGGGGTTCGGCTTATACACCCCAGCGAGGTGTAACATCTCGCAGGTGATTGCCGTTCCTCCGCTGTTCTTTCAAAGCCACACTGGTGCTGCAGGGCTTTGAATGTTTGTTTACTCACATCTAACCAATCAGAGCTGTCCTATGACGTGGACGGCTCCAATTCGCAGAAGCACCTGTAGTGATTCACTTACACCGGCAGCTGAACTGGTAAGAATGTGTCTGTGGCTGCGCTCCGTCTCTCCCCTCTGGTCTCTGTGTTCATTCACATCCTGCATTTCCCATCCTAGGCTTATACTCGAGTCAATCAATCTTTCTGGTTTCTCAGGTAATAATTACGTACCTCGGCTTATACTTGGGTGGGCTTATATTCGATTATATATGGTAACCAAAAAAGGGCTTATATTCGATTATATATGGTAACCCTCTCATAGGAAAACATGTACATATGAACCACATATTTACATTAATCCCAAGTATCCCTTTCTCCAAAGCCACACTTTAAAATGTTTCCAGATTTTTTTCACTTCAATGTTCTCAGTCATTGTGTGGTTTCAGTCTTGCTCAGAAACATACGTAAAATGTTCTAAATTTTTTTCTGATTATAAAAGCACAGAAAAATAGAAAATTTAGATAAGCATAAAAACATCAGCCACAAATCTCAGTGATAACTCCAGTTGGGGTTTTGCTGCTTTGTTTTCAATTTTGACATTGAACACTTGCCCATTCATTCATTCATTCATTCACTCATTCCTTTTCCAACAGCTATTTGCTGAGTCATCTTTAAGGAGTTCATGTACTATTGAGGAGAATGGATACAGATCAGGAAGTCAAAAAATATAAAATATCAGGGAATGATGAATTCCCTAGTAAAGATAAAACAGGGGAATGTGATAGCAAGTCAGTTGTAAGTGACTGGGAGCAGCATCCCCATGAATATCTAAGGTAAGAACTTTCCAGGTAGAGGCAACAGCTCGCACAAGGCTTACAATTTCAGTCCCTTCAGCCAACAATTCCACGTTGAAAAATGTGCACATCTATACCAAAGATGTATATGAATGAATGTTCATTGTACTGTTGCTTATGAGAGCAAATGACTATAAAGGATCTAAATGTCCCTCTATAGCAATGAAGCACTTCTTGGCGATCCTACTTTGGTGAATTGTGACTGGGGTCTTAAAAGCTGGTGAGGTGCCTCTATTGGTCTCTTCCTGTCCAGAGGAAAAAACAATGATGAACATCAAAGACATATGGAATGAATGAGTCAAGTGGACACAAACCTCAGCCTCCACAACCCCGAGACCCAAAGAACTAAATGGTGCCCGCTGCCTCTACCAACTGCCCTGAAACGGATTGTATAGGGTGTCCTGGATAGTGTGGGGGAAAGATGTGGAACAAAACTCAGAGTCATGGAAGAGACCAGGTTTGCTGCTTCGACAGACGCTGGTGGGACTCCTGAGACTGCTCCCTGGTCCGTTTTCAGGTCTGGGACAGAGCTATTCTCCGGGGCTCAATTTTTAGTCAAATAATAGACAAGTTTAGGGGGGGATTAATAGCGTTGTTAATGTGTGCACATCTTAGAATAATTGACCATTTGGGACCAAGGGGGAAGCATTTACCCAAGGATAAAGTTCCCAGAGGTTATGAACAAGGAAGTGTGGAGACAGGAAACACAGGGTGGGGCGAGCGAAGCTACGCTGAGGGCATCGCAATGAATGAGATGAAATTAGATGTGTGTGAATTATTGAATGTCAAACTGATGGGCTTCTCTGTAGACATTCGCCCAATTCAAAACAAAAGTAAAAAGAAATCCTCATCCAAAGGGCAGCATTCACCACGGGGCACGGTTTCGGTGGGGGGAGGGTAGGAAAGGAGGAATGGAAACAGGAATCCCAGGGAGGAAGTGTGATAAGCGCCGGATCATTGAGGGGTTTGGGATGGATACGTCGTCGAAACAAAGCTAACGGCCGGCCGCTCTGCTCTGAAAACCTTCACACAATTCACAACAAACAAACCACTTTATGGTGTTTCCATAAAATGGGACCCCTTATAGTTGCTAAATAAATGACATAGATTTCTCTAGATATGCTGGTATGGGATGATATCTATCAGTATAGTTCTAAAACAAGGTTATATTAAACACACAATATCTTGCCCACCGATTTTTCAATTAATTTTTGAGAAACATTTTTCCACACCATGGACCGCTTTTCTGTAATATTACCCATCATAGCTGCCTGGGCTCCTTGCTTTAGAATTACCAATCCCCAGTGTTTTCAATTTATGCTATTTATCTTTCATCAGAGCTTTGTTGTGGCAGAATTTTGTATCCTTCCAAGATCATAATTGTACTTAGAATATATCTCTACAAGTTAAATTTTATATATACATATATGTGTACATATATATACATGTATGTATGTATACCAGTGCATACATACACACACATATACATAGATTATATACAGGAATCATCCAGAAGTAGGTAGATGGAGACGATAATGATGTGCATTGTCAAGTTGTTCTCAAGGAAATCCCAGACAGTTACATTCTACAGCAATGCATGAGTGTGTCAGTTTTTCACACAAAATGCTTATGATTTGATTAGCTACACAAAACACATTTACATTTCTTTGGTTGGCAATGAGAATAATTACAGCACACACACACACACGAGGTGGTGCCCCCCACAAAATGGAATTATTCTGGGCGGAGTGGAGCTTTCTTAGGACACCTTTTCTCCACTAGGCGAGCATCCTGCAACTCCTCCAACTTAGTGCACCCAGTGATGTGGCCTGGGAAGTTTCTCTCTGGTCACAGTGAATTTCTTCATAAAAGCAGTTTTGCTCGAACCTTGTTTTTTTGTGATGGCCAATTAAGAGAACAGCTTGTAGCTGTGAAATTTTGTTTTCTGCTTGGGAAAAAAAGCTGCAGAAACTGTTGTGATGTTGAACACAACTTCCAAGGACAGCACTGTGGGAAAAACTTAAATGTACAAGTGGTTTTCTCATTTCAAAAAAAGTGAAATGTCGATTGATTGATGACAGGCCTCATTTTGACGTCCATCAACTTCCCAAATGGACAAAATGTCAACTTTTAGTGCATTTGGAGTTCGTACCATCAGGTGAGACTCTTGAGCTTTCTGTTGTCACGGGCAGGAGACCAGGCATGCCTTCCTACAATCTTTCTTTACCCTCTTCTGATACAAACCAGTCCTCCTGTGGCACTCACTGTCTCTCCTGGGGTTCAGAACCCCATTGCAGTGACCACACATAGCTCACAGATAACACTCCAGATTATGGATTTGTTAGGGAAGCTAGCAGGGTACAGAATGTTAAGGATACAGTTTCTTTGTCGGCAATGCTTCTTCTTAGCCGGACTGCCAGGTATGTCTTTATCTGGGCCCCTGGCCTCTGATTTGGATTATGGGCCAGGAAGCCCACTGATCAACCTCACAGTCTCTACGTTGCTCCTCTGCTCTGCCTCATGATCTTTGTGCTGCAGCCTGGGGTGCCGCCACTGCCTCTGATACTTCGGGGGTTAGCCGTGGGATTTTGCATACACTCCACTGGTGGCTCTTCTTTCTTACTGGTCCCTGATTCTCTCTCTGCCTGCTCCTGAGATGGCTCACTTATAAATCCCGACCAGTCCTCTCTATTATTGTTTGGCACACCTTATTTGCATGGTCCTGCCCAATCATTTGGTGGGAATTACAATGAAATGGACAGAAGAGTCATTCCAAGTAATTTCACTACACCAAGGGCCTCTGGCCCTTCCAGACCTTGCCCCTTTCGTAAATGAACAATAAACTGTCCCCCATTTGGTTGCATGGTCTACCATTACTGTTTTGCCATCACCATCGACCATGTTAACCGTCACTCACACCTGAGTCATACACTCTTATCAACATCTTCCTCATTCTCTCTTCCCCAGACCCAACCGGAAAAGAGGAAATAATTTAGTGGGGCTCCTCCCTTGTTCCACCCATTTTGAAACTGAACACACTCATGCAAGCTTCTAAGCCAACCACTTCATGCCTTTGTTGCTGTTATTTCTTTCCTGACTTGTCATTTGCTTTAATTATTTCATTTTTTAAAAATATGCATGCTATGCTTTTTGGGAAAGTGGATGCTGACATTAAAAAATACTTTAAGTATCTACTTTACATGTCAGCTTTTTAATGAGTCATATTATTGCTATTATGTAGGCAAGGTTTAATATTTGTGTATTTATGTTCCAACTGGTCATTTTCTAATAATTCTTTTATATTGTTTTCTTTTCTGGTAGATTCTCTTTAATTAGTAATATAGACATTTATATTATCTGAAAAGAATAATTTTCCTTCCTCTTTTCCCCCCAAATTCTCACTTCCCACCATTTAATTTCACAAGTTAGAACCTCCACCTTATTGTTAAAATAGCACCAAGATGCTTAGCTCCTTTCGTTTCTGGCCTTGAATATAAAGACCCTTGTTTTAACATTGAACATGGCGTTGACTGTTGGCTCTGCATTAATGTTCAGTACATGTGGAAGAAGTAGTCTTCCACTTCCAGTTGCTAGAGTATTTGTGGGGCATGTTGATTCCATTTGTACCATAGCTATCCCTGTTGCTGCCGATCAAAGCGGCCACATAGCTTCATGTTGGCTTTGCTCTTCCTATCTCATTGGACACCCTACCCTCTAGTTTTAATCCAAGATCCCCATGCAGCCTCTATCCCTTAGACTTCTCATACGTGGTTTAGTTCTCGGTTTTTAGTACTGGTTTTTGCCATTGAGGTTTTCCTCTTCCTCCAGCAATATAATTAAACAAGCGGGAGAAGACCTGGCTCTCCAGGGGCGCTCAGAATGCAAGCACTGTGCTGCCATTCTCTATAAGCTGCCAGAGGACCATTTGAAAAATCAATAGCATCACTAGGTTATCATCTGCATAACCAACATATGCTTTACTTCCTTTTACTGTTTGACATTTAGAGGCATTCTTACTGGTATTAACTTGATTAAAGAGATCTATCGTCCACACTGTAGGGTCATTCTGTGTCTAGCCACTAAAGACATCCACAGGGTGTGTGTGGAAACAGAGGAAACACAACCTTTGTTCTTCAAGCCTGGAGGGTCTGGGTGGTGTGTGAGAAACCAGGCACCGTAAGCACTCAAACTCCAGTATCTGAGGGATGTGCTAAGTCTTCAATAAAGACTTGGCGTGAATATTTGGGAAGCACGAGAGGGACTCAGAATTTTTCTGTGTCAGACAGAGGAGTCGTGGGCCACTTCCTTGGATACTTGTGTGAAGTTGAGCCATTGACACTTTGGGATTATTTGTCTCTCGGCCACTTGACAAATACTGGAAAGATATTTTTGCTCCTGTATCATGGAAATGATTCTTGCCTGTAGTTCTTTCTAAAAAGCCAACCTTTACTTCTCCCATAAGTAGGGTGTCCATGAGTCCCCAAGCGTTTCAGCGCCCCTGCTTTGCGTCTGCTGCACCGTGTAATTACTCGTCATGCCCCAATTGGGCCAACATACGCAGTTATTGAACAAGGGATCGGGGAAGCATGACAGAGTCTGGCCTACTAAGATGATAGGAGAGCGCTTAGGGGCGAGGATTCGTCCATTAATCTTCTCCACCTGCGTATGAACAAGGAGCTTGTAGCCCCGATGCCCTGTGGCTGCCATTTTGTTAGACTAAAGAGACCGTCTTTGAAGGAAGTTGAAACTGAGGACGGCAGAATGAGAAGACAAAACTCACCTGTACCCGCTGAATGACATCATTGAGTAGCACTGATGCATATTAATCCTGGAACCCAAACCATCTCTGGACTTTAAGTTACGGTGGTATGTGCACTAATAAACCAAATCGAAATTCTGCCATCGAGAACTGCCCCTGTTGGTTTCTGATGAGACTATAACTCTTTACAGGAGTAGACAGCCCTGTCTATTTTCCTCAGTTGCTGGTGGTTTCAAACTGCTGACCTAGTAAAATCATATAGCTTTAATATTTAAGCCTGCTTTAGCAGAGGTTTTTGGTTTGAGAAAACTGACAGCATTATAATAAAGATTTTGCTCATCACAAGCAATATCTGGAAAATTCAGAAAAGTCCCTTTGGTGAATTTCCTCTTAAGAAATTCACACTTCTCCCTCTGGCTGACCTTTGTCTCACAAGGAGATTATGAAAGGCATTCTTCAGCTTGATTTCCCTGCTGTCTGAGTCAACACCCCCAGAGTCAGAGGCTTCATGCAACCAACCAGCAAGGACTTAAAGGAACATGCCACATGCCTGGGAAGGGGACAAGGAGACCAAAGAAGGAGCTTAGACTCTATTGGAAGCAGAATATTTTCCATATGGCAAAAAGCAGAGCGCCATGAGTCGGTGAGGATGGTATGAGGATAAACTGCTTGTTAGGAATTTAGAACATGGAGCCTGCGAGAGGCAGCGGTTTGGAGGAAGTACACATGGAGTAAAGGCAATTCCCAGGTCTCCCAGGCGACTTAGAATGAAGTGCCAAGAGAATCGGAAAAGGCACTGTTTAAGCATTATTTCCATCTAATATTCCACCACGTGAAACTACCCGAACTGCTCTGTATTGATATGTCTGCAAGGGCTCCATTGGTGGCAATTTCTATGGTTTATTCTGGAAACCAGCATTATGTTATGTAGACCACCTTTTTGTATCGTTAGGCACTTCTGCAAGAAGGTGAGTAGAGATGGGAGCTAGAAGCTCAACTTAAGAAGCTGGAGACTGTCTTAAATGTAGTATATTGGCTGACTTTCAAGTGTGTAGGTCATATTACGGGTTTTCCAGAAGTTGCCTACATATGTCTCATTCTGTTTTGAAAATAAATCCTTGCAGAAAAACAGGTAGAAAGTTGGATAAGTGATGGTACTTTGAGGGGATTGCAATGAGTGAGTTGAATCGGAATATGAATGGATGTCGAATGTGTAACTCTAATCTGCTCTGTAGACCTTCGCCTAATTCATGATGAATTTTTTTAAGGGAGAAAAGAAATTCTTAGTTCAGTTTATGAGCCTCAGAAAATGTAATAATTTCAATATGATCTTCCAAAAAATAGACATTTTTCTGGTGCTCTGTATTTGTGTGGTAGGGCTGTCAGGTAGGTTTTGGACTGCTCACCTGCTAACGGCAAAGTCAGAGACGCAAACCCACTAGCTGTGCTTTGGGATAAAGTTGAAGCTGCCTTATCCTGTAAAGTTTTACAGCCTCAGAAATACAGAGCTGCTATGTGTTGTCGTTGGCTTGATGGTAGTGAGTATGCCTATCACTACATACCCACGTGTCCTCACTGAATGTCAGTTCTTTGGTTTTCAGCTTTGACTGTAGCTGGCTAGTCTTAGACTTGATTCTCCATAGAAGTAAAATCAGTCAAGTATATATATATATGAGAGAGTTTATTCCAGGAAATGGTTCACATGTTTTCAGAAGCTGAAAATTTTCAATCTGTAGGTCAGATGTCAGGCTGGAGGTTTCACCTGATTTACATAGCTACAGAAGCTGATGAACCCAAGATTGGCAGGCCAGACAGCAGGTTTCTGAGCCAGTAAGATATCAGGCTGTTGATGACTCCCAGGATTCTCGGGTAATATGGCAGTCCATTAGCTTAGGCAGAAAGTACGAAGTTAGAGGACAAGCTAGAGGCAGGATTCAGACCCAGCATAAAGAGCACATGCTTTGTCTGAACATCTACATGTATTAGAAGCAGGCCACATCCCCAGGAAAATTTCTTTTCAATAGATTTTCTGCTCATCGCAGATCTCATCAAAGAAATAATTGCATTATATTAAGATATCATTCTGTAGGTTGACTGCATCTTAACTGCCAAACCTTGGAGAATCCTGGTCCAGCCAAGTTGAAGCACCACCTTAGCTATCACTGTCCCCACGGCTACCTTCCACAGACACCTCTAAGAGAAATCAGGCAAGAGGCCCTCGCATGCGGTTTCCCAGTTCCCGGGGCATCAGAGCAAGAAAGAAGGGGTCAGGACAGAAGCGAAGATGACAGGGAGGTGCAGGGTTGATCCGACAAGTACATGTACAGTTGGCACCACATGTGCCTTCCCACATTTCCTGACTTTGAATTTTCCTCTGAAAACTGTCACAACCCAAAGACTCATCTTATTGAAGTGGTTAACTGGAGCCCAGAACTTCCTGCTTCTGCCTTTTCCAGGTCACCCAATTTGATCTTATCTGATCATTCTTAGCAGTGGTATCTCAGCAGGGCGGCCTTTGCTGGCATACACAGGCACTGTTTGTGCTGAAGGGCAGACACACGGTCCAGGCCTCCCCTGCTGAGCCGCTCTGGACCCCAAGGCGTGTCACTGTGGCACAGGTAGGGCCTGGGCCGCCCCAACAGGGCTTTTCCCTGTGAGACTGCAGAGCAGCCCTGAGATACGGAAGGAGTCCTGTTGCTTGTAGAAGGAGTCTCACGAGTGGCCAGGGATTGAAGCAATCTCAGCCAGTATTTTAAATCCAGCAATCATTATGAAATTTTGGAATGCTGATGAAATAACTAGCCTGCCAGGTTGAGTATCATGATGGATATAAAAAAAATCATGTGATCTCTCCCTTCAGTTAAAACAAGCCTTTATGAACTGTACTATTTTTGTTTAGAGAAGACATGGAGTCCGTTTTGACTCATAGCAACCCCATGTAACAGAGTCACAGTGCTTCTTAGGGTGTCCTGGGCTGGAATCCTTACAGAGTGAGCCCTAGTGGTGCAATGGGTTAAGCATTGGACTGCTAATGAGAACATCACTCATCTAAACCGAGCAGGTGCTCTGAGAGAGAAAACAAGGCAATCTGCTTCCATGAAGCTTGACAGGCTCGGACACCCGGGGGGGGGGGGAGGTAAGGGGGCAGTTCTACTCTGCCCTACAGAGTCACCATGAGTCGGCAGAAGCGGATTATGTTTGTTTGTTTGTTTATCATATGAGAGCAGATTGCCAGACTTTTCTCCCATGGAGCTTCTGAGAGGACTTGAGCCAAGCTTTTGGTTAAGAGGCAAGGTTTCAACCACTGTGCCATCAAGGTTCCTTTAGGAACCTATGTGAGGTCATGCAAATCTTGTTGTTAGCTGCTTTTGAGTCTGCGCTGACTCATCGCTCTCCTGTGCCTAACAACCAAACGCTGCCTGGTCTGTACCATGGTCATGATGTTGGGGTTAAGTCCATTGCTGAGGCGATGGTATGGTACCTTCCAACCTAGGGACTCATCTGTCAGCACTACTGCCGGACAAGACTCTAATCAGCAGGGTTTTCCCTGGCTAGTTTTGGGGGAAAGCTCTTTCTTCCTAGTCTGTCTTAGTCTGGAAGCTGCACTGAAACTTGCTCACTAAGGGTACCTCTGCTGCTCTTTGAAACACCAGTGGCAAAGCTTCCAGTGCAATAGCAACACATAAGTCACCCTCGTAAGACAAAGTGACAGACTGATGACAGATGCATCTGTACAGGGAAAGGTAGCCTAAGTGCTTCGTTTTAGGTCACACGAGCATCTTGCAGCAGATGGGCTATTTGGCGGGCATCTTTGCTTCAGTGTTGACGCGTGCTGCAGCCAGCACGTGCTCCTGCAGGCCTCACTCTCCTTCCCCGCTACCTCGGAGACCCCATCACTGCCCAGTCCTTCTCTGGGGGCTCTGCTCACTCAGCTCCTTTAAGTATTAAAATTTCCCCCTAGACCTCCTTTCTTTCTTTCTGCCCTTAAATTGGGCAACCAAGAGCTACGCAAGGCTGAGACCAGAAAAGCAAACCAAAAAAACCATTCGCAGCACACACAACTTAAAGCAACTGCACCCAAAGCTAATCGACAGTGAAGCTTAGCAAGGTCAGCACAAGCAGTTCCTTCTGTCTCCAACATGAGAGAAATTCCACCCAGCACTTTGGTACTACCCACTTCTCCATTTTCTAGTTCATTTCACGCGACTTTCCTCGGATCTTAGTTTGATGGTTGGAATTAAAAGGGACAACCGGTGAATCGATGTTAAGCCAAGCATGGCTTTTAACCTTGCCCTCCCCATTTGTAGAGGCCTGGGCATAGTTTGGGAGAAAGAGAACTTAGAACCAACCTCCTTCTTTTGAAAAGTTTCTGAAGATGCAGCTCCAAATGGCTTATAGCTGCAAGCTGTGTGCATCTGTGTGTGTGTTTGATAGAGACAGACAGACAGACACTCCTGCCTTCATACAAAAGGCATTTTTGTTTGTTTGTTTATTCCAGTGTGTCTGCTGCTCTGTCCTGGATTCTGACTCTATGCTAGGGAGACTGGTCCACCCACGGCCTGGGCTACATTCCAAGCGAGCTGACCCCTGAGACCAATGTTTCTTTGTGTTCAGCATCCATCAGAACCTGCATCACTAAGGCGCTTGTGAAAATAAAGCATTTGGAACCCCTCCCAAAGCTTAGCAAAGTCCACTGTGGGGAGTGGGTCCCAGGAGTCAATGTTAATGTTCGTCTCCTGTGGGAGCCTTTCCTTTCCCCTTAAATTGCCAACCACTGACTGGGCAGGGCGGCCTCAGCCCACTGGGTTGGGGGAGGAATTATTAATTGACTTGGAAACAACATGGGCAGCGCATCCCTTCCCACCAGGCGAGAATGATGATTAGGGTAGGGCCAGGAGGAAGTACTGACCACTGACCGGTGGCCTTTGGCTATAAAAGAGCCTCAGGCAAATGCCAGAACTTTGGAAGGAAAGTCACACTCGAATAAACACAGTTTAATTTCATCCTCAATCGTACTACTTACACGGAAAGCTACATTTTCTCCTCCCCCGCTTCAGCACCCCCTTCCCTCCTGCCCTCCCACAGCACCTCTTATCCAGCTTCTACTTTATCCAAAGTGTAGGTGTGTTTCAAATGGAAAGCTTGGTCCCAGAAGAGAGGGGAGACTGGAAGCTGCTGGGGAGCCATTGGTTTCCATGGGAACCTCTCCCGCTGCAGGCTCTGAATGGTGTTCTGTTTGCTGAAGTCTAGTTCTTTAGGGCAGGCCCTGGCACAGGCAGGACCTGGGCACTGCATCCTCTGTGTCTCCTGTTTCCAGCATCCGGCCCAGTGGCATAAGCCCCAAGAGGTCTCCTGGTAGCAGGCAGGGTCTCCAAGATTGAATGCTTCCTCCTGCCCTGCTGCCCTGCTGCCGCTACCTCCCCAGCTGGGAAATGAAGGGAAACGGAGGGTGTTTCCCAACCGTTTGAAGAGAATGTCCTTGCTTTTCCTCTGGCATTTTGTATTCTCTCTCCCCTTGCCCTCCAAACACGAGCGGTTGGCCAGTTGCCTGTCTCCTCGCCGGCCAGCGGTCTTACCATTCTCAATTCCCAGGTTGCCTTGATCTCACGAGAGGCCGGAGTGTGTTGTCACCCAGCCTGGGACACTGGTGAGCTGTTGTCTTCCAGGTTGTCCTATTAAAAAGGCTGCCTCTAGCAGCTGGTTGGAATGGAATCAATTGACCCAGGGCCAAACTGGACAGGTTTAACCTCTTAGTGAGGTTCACTAGACCCAGTTTAGAACCAAGCAAGGCCTCTCAGTAGCCAGCGCATGTTGTATAGGGACCACCCATAGGCAGCCACAATATAGACCAGCACTCTTACTTACCAACTCCCCAACTATCCTTGCATCTCTACACCTTGGCCAGGCCACCACTTATCCTTAGTGAGTCCTTGTCGCCCGTTTTTACCGTTTGGAGTACAAAACCATGAATGGACTGGCCCTTTCTTTTGCTCCAGACACCGTATAGAAGAAGGGAAGAGGAGGTATGAGAGACTGCTAGAGAGGGAAGCAAGGGCTAATCTATTCAGGGTTGTGGTGGCATAGCGGTTACTCGTTGGGCTGTTAAGCATAAGGTCAGGAGTTTGAAATCACCAACTGCTTCAAAGGAGAAAGACGGGACTTTCTACTCTTATGAAAAGTTACAGTCTTGGAAACTCACAGGGTTCTAACCTTTTCTGCAGGGTCCCTGTGAGTCAGGATTGACTCAGTAGCAGAGAGTTTGAATTTTTATGTTGCAGACACATAGGCATTTCTGCCGTTCCTACAGCAAGCACCACCATGCACTGTCAGTTTGTCCTGCTGCCGTGCCTTGTGCGTTTCCACGTTGCTGGAAGAGAGGCCACCAGCACTGTAAAGCCTGGGAGGGTCATCAGCCTCAGCCTGCAGCAGAGCTTCCAGAGGAAGATTAGGTGTAAAGAGCCAGCAATGCATTTCTGAAAATTAGTCAATGAAAACTTGATAGATCATGAAAAATCATGGCCAATATAGTGCTAGAAGATGTGCACCCCACCCCCCCACCCCAGTTGGACTGGAGCATGCGAGTGATGGTGGGGATCAGGCAGGACTGGTCAGCATTTCATTCCATTACACAGACGGTTGCAACCAGTTTAAGTCAACTTAATGACCAACTAAACAACACAACAGAACAAGCGATTTCCTGACATAGAGACTTTGTACATCCGGGAATCTCAGTCTGGAGAGCTGTTTTCCTTTAAACTCCTTGACATGGTTGCTTTCTTCCTGTCTTTCAGAACCGAGGCGTTCCTTGATTATTCTCAGAGGCTCACTCTTTCTTTTCTATCTTGGTTCCCCCCTTCTGCTCTGGCTCTATCCGTCCTTATTTGCTGTCTACTCTTTGCGTCCTAGAACTTCACATTTGGTAAATATATGCCTCCCTGTTTATCAGCTGATTCCTGACTAAGCTGTCAGGGTCAACGTGATGGAGAATTTTTCTGTGCCCATTAGCCTGGTACTCCCGGTGCCTTAGCGTAGAGGCTCGAGGCTAGTAGTTCTTCATCAGCTAACTTCTGGTGGGGAAAGGAGAAGAAAGACTGGCTAATTTCAACATAGTCTCTTCAAAGGTCTTCCCTGAGGCTGGAGGCCTGCTTGTGTGAACCTTTCCTGGGTACCTCCTGCACCAGCTCCCCTCTTCAGTCTAGGCCGGGTGTCTGTCGGGGCATCAAAGCAGGCTGCTGGCACGGATAGGAACTGGAAGTACAGGGAATCCAGGACAGATGAGCCCCTCAGGAGCAGTGGTGAGAGTAGCGATATCGGGAAGGTGGAGGGAGGGTGAGGGAGAAACAGGAAACAGATGACAAGATCTACATGTAACCTCTTCCCTGAAGGACAGATAGCGGAGAACTGGGTGAGGAAGACGGCGGATGGTGTAAGATATGATAAAATAATTATTATTTATAAATTATCAAGGGTTCAGGGAGAGAGGGGAGTGGAGAGGGAGGGGGAAATGAGGAGCTGATACCAAGGGCTCAAGTAGAAAGCAGGTGTTTTGAGAATGATGATGGCAACATATGTACGAATGTGCTGGACACCAATGATGTATGTACGGATTGTGAAAAGAGTTGTATGAGCCACTAATAAAATGAATTTCTTTAAAAAAAGAGCAGGTCACTCTGCATCATGGTACCTGCCAATGAGTCCCTTTCTCCACGCTGACAACAAGCTTTCTGAGAGCAGTATTGCAACGTTCATCTCTGTATCCCCAAGACCTGGCCGGACAACCTGGTTAAAGGACTAACTAAGTGGATCGCTAGCTACATGGCTAAGTGACATTTCGGAGATGCACAGGAAACTCAGTGGTGGAGCTGCTGCCTTGTTCCAAAAGGGACAGATATCTGTCAGAAGAAAAGTGCTTCCCAGTCCTCCACGCTGTTCGATGATATTCCAGCAATCCAGGCATGACAGATCGTTTAAAATCTTCAGGATAGATCCAACTTAGGAAGTCTTTTACAACTGAACTGCTCCTATCCAGACAAGATTCTATGTCGCCCAACTCCCACTTCCCACGTTGGATGGGAGGTGCGCCTCAGACAACACCCGGGGCGTCCAGTGGTGCGCGTGGAGGTTTCAATCACCTCGTAGGCATGTGAAAGTTGGACACTGAATAAGGAAGACTGATGCGTCTGAATGATGGTGCTGGCAAAGAATATTGGAAGCAACACGGACCGCCCAAAGAACCAACCACTCTGTCTTGGAAGAAGTGCAGCCAGGCTGTTGCTTAGAGGCAAGGATTCGGAGAATTTGCCTCACGTATTTTGGACGTGTTGTCAGGAGAGACCAGTCTCTAGAGAAGGACATCGTGCTTCGTAAAGTGGAGGGGCAGTGAGAGCGAGGAAGACCTCTGGCAAGATGGATTAACACAGTGCCTTGGACAATGAGCTCACACATAAGAACCTTAATGGTGAGGACGGAACAGGACCTAGCAGCGTTCTGTTCTGTTGTACATAGGGCTGCCGTGAGTTAGAACAGATGAAAACGGCACCTACCAACAACAACTTTAGCTCACGCTGCCTCATGGGTAATCAGAATGATAGATAAGCTCATCACTGAAGCATATTCCTGCTCTACTATTTTGCAATCTTTTAAACAAATTCAAATGGACTCACATTAATCTAGGAATGCTTTGAAAATTCCACAGCAGCTCTTGAGCTCCCTGGAGATGCCCTAGGAATAGGGGAATCCTGGCGGGGCATCCCAGTTCCTCAATTCAGGCAAGATCTACCGACTTTCCCACAGTATGAAATGGGCTTTGGTTTGAATAATGGTGGGAAAGGCAGAGAGCGGGACTGGGTGGGTGAAGAGCAGGGCAGCCCCCCAGACAGGACAGGCTCGGTTGAGTGGGCAAGGAGCAGTGCTGGGGAGGTTAGAGGCAGGATGGTTGCTTGAGAGAGCTTATGTGTGTGTCGACAGGGACAGACGAGACGTAGTGGGAGCAAGTGTGGATTAGAGCTGAAATAAATTGAGACAAAGTAATGAAACAAGCAAACATGGAAGAAAAGGTTAAAAATCACAGTTAGCCGGCAAAATATAGGAGAAAATCTCTGAGTCCAGCAATCCGAATACTGTTTTTATCTTATTTTGGCTACTAACTAGCTGGGTGAATCGAAGGAAGTCCTTTGATCTCTCTGATCCTGAGTCTCTTCATGTGTACAAATGGAGCTAAGAATACCTGGTCCGCCAGCCTGGGCTACTTTTCAGACTGAGATAAAGTTGTGGAAATGGAAGTACTCCGACGTCATTTTAAACGAGTAAATTAAAGCAGAACTGGCTGGTACCAAGGGATCTGAGCAGATCTCTGGAATAATACAGCAAAAATGCTTCCACATCAAAGAAACACTCCCAGTAATTTGCCACTCACAAGGAAATGGAAGGAAAAGGTCAGGAAGAGGGTTTTGCTTTGTTTTGTTTTCTTTCACCCAAAGATTTGGTAATATTTTCCCAATTGTTGAAAAGACAATAACATAAAATAACAAATGTTATCTTTATTTTGCCCAAAGGTATTTTACAGGAACTGGAAGGGTTGGGGCAGGACAATGAGCTGATGGATCAAACCATGTCTTTGATGTAGCTAAATCCCAGGTAATTATACTCTTGGAAAGGTTCCCTGGACTCAGTGACCCACCATAGGTTGACTGCCCCCATCATCCACTTGGCAAGCCAGAGCCACAGAAACACCAACCAAGCAACCAAGCAACCAAACCCAGCGTCGAGGCTGGACAGACCATGGGCTCACGGATACAGCTTAAGTAGTGGACATTCAAAGAGGTTTCAAAAGCCTCTTACCAGATAACAATGAAACTTTCGAGGCAAAACTGTGACAAATAAGACCAAGCTCCTGCCGTTAGTGCATACTATTTTAGAGGCTCAAATCCAAAATCCCTCTACCAGCAAACAGGTCCATTTTTTAAGTTGACCAAGTTCATGTTGGCCCTTGCCTCGTGCCCTCTGTCCGCCACCGGGGTATTGTTACACAAAGCAAGCATCTTTCTTTTCTGTTGAATTGATCTCAGGTCGCACAACGATTCATGTGTTGGGCCGCTAAGCCATTGGTGTGAGACTGACAGCCTTGCAACCCTGTGGAGCAAGCAGTTCTTCTCTGTCGGAGCAGAAGATGGCGGTGGGTTGGGCGCACTTCCGTGAGATGTGGAAGTGGGGGTCATTTCCTCACTGCTGTTCTCCTCTACCACTTCATTTTTTTGTTTTCTTCTCAATGTCTGGTCGTAGGACCACTGATCTACTGGTTAGGAGAGCCTGTGAGGAAAGACAACTGACTGGAGTGCCTTGCCCCAACGCTTCCTCAGCTAATTCTTCACACCTATGAACCCGTAAGCTTTGTTATTCCTGGGGTGGCCATGAAATGCTGATGCAAGAGACGGAGCAAATTCCTCTAGGCACCGAGACTGAAAGTTCAGGTGGGTGGTAAGTCCTTACTTATCTTGTGAGCGCAGTGATGCTGACAGTGAGTCATCAAACAGGGACCTGAACTCGCCACCTTTGCAGCCTTGCTCATTGGATAGTCATGCTTTCCCTTTCTTCCTTGCAGACCCTCCACCCTTTCGGGAAAGAGCAATTTGGGACCCAGAGGGCAGCTGGTGAGCCTTTGGCTTCCTTGTGGACGTGCCTTTTGTTATTCTGTACAGCGTCAGCTGTATGCAGATACATAATATATTTTGAATAATGTTAACCAAGATATTCACGGGGGTATGTGACAAGATTGAAGGCTTAGCTCATCCTTATCACAGTGGTTGCCATGTCTGGCAATTCTGTGTTCCAGAAATATAGGCTAAGCCACATGCAGACTTTACATATTAGGGGAAGTGAATTCAGATGCGCACAGCTTATTTTACAATCGTGAAATATTCAATTTTGAGATTTTTTTTGGTTAGTCCTTGTGACAGTCACCTAATCTGGTGTCAATTTGTGGGCATGGCCTTCTCCTGAGAATTCTGGGAAATCTGGTACTTCCTCTTTGGAAGCCAAAGACACCTCTCTCTTTCTGCTGATCCCTGGGAGATATTGCAGAAGACAAGCCACACGGACGCAACCAGACCTTGGAAGCTGGAGAAGCCACAGAGAGACCCCTGCCAGTGCTGAGATGTTTCCAATGACACTGGATCCAAAGACTTTCTACCCACTGGCCTGTGATCTTCTGCATTTGGCATCATTGCATGTGTTTAGTGTGTCTGAAAAGGACCTTATAGATTGATATCGGATATATAGGGTAATGTCGGACTTATGGACTTGATCTGTACTGGGCTGGGATGTTTTATCAATGTTCAATTGCTCTTGTGTATAAATCTCTTTCTTATACACATGTCTGTCCATGAATTTGTTTCTGTAGTCTACCCAGACTAACACAGTCCTGGTATATCATAGTTCATAAAAATAACCAAAGTAACATGCCCATTTCTGTTATTCTGTTAGGTGCTGTTGAATGAATTTCAACTCATAGAAACCCCACGTGATGGAGTAGAATGGCTTCATGGTGTTTTCTGGGCTTTGATCGGTTGGGAATAGACTGCCATGTTTTTCTTCCGCAGAGCCACTGTTCAGAGTTTGAATCACCAAGCTTTCAGGTAGCAGGCAAGCACTTGCCTATAGCCATAAGACATATCATTTCAATGGGTGCTCAGAGCAATCTTTGTTATTGCATGCCGCCCAAAATACTTTTTGGTTTATGAAAGTTTCAGAAAAGTCATACATTTGTGAGGGCAGACAATTTCCAGGTCGGATCCAGGAAGGAACGTGACCTTTCCTCAGACTTGGGTTCAAGGTGCTGCTGCCGTTTTCAACAGGCAGTACAATATGGGAGCTGGTCACGAGAGTGTCAACTATAAACTCACAGTTATCCATCACTTGGAATACTTCAAGCAGTTAGTGTTACCTTATTCTGATGAGGGGGGAAAAAAAGGAGGGGATGGGGGACGTTCCAGGAAAGAAATCAAACAAAAAAGCACATTTATTTATATTCATTCATTGAACCAGTATGTGACAGCCTGGGTGGAGGGGTCCCTGGGGTGTGCACAGCGGTAAGTACTCTACTGCTAGCAGAAAGGTTGGTGGTTCAAACTCACCGAGTCCCCTCAGGAGGCAAGCCTGAGATCTGCTTCTTAAAGGCCCCCTGTGGCCTGGAGAGCCTGTGGATCAGATCGCCTCTGTGCAGGCCTGGATAGCCATTCGTCAGGATCGATGCCACAACCTCTACTAACACCTTTCATGAAAGTCACAATGGAAAAAATGTAGACCTCGTCTTCAAACTGTTTATGATCTAGAAAGGGACAGAACTATTGTAATCATGATCCAAGAGAGAAATTGATACACACATTATGAGGGACACGGGGATAGATATATTATGTAAATATATATTTTTTCATTTTAATGTTGCTGTGAAGTCAATACTGACTCGTGGTGACCACATGTTGTACAGCGTGGGCCTGCTCCACAGGGTTTTCTTCGTGGATCTACACACCACTCATTCGCTGGGTTCATATGACTAACCTCTCAGTTAAGGAAGTGCATTTGCTTGCCTTCCCCTATCTCATATGAAAGTGAAGTCCCTTCCATCTAGGAAGGGGAGGTCAAGAAAGGTGAGTTAAAGTTTATTGTGCCAACCTAGCCTATAAACACATGGGAGGTTAATTGAAGGGCGGAGGGATAAACAGCTCGGTGAGCCTTGCCTTTCTAGTTCTTGGGTCTCTTGATTCCTGATGGTTGGACCCTGGTGCAGCTGCCTTAGCCAGTTCCCTGCTTCAGCTGGCTAGACTCACTTCCTGTAAGACATCCCTGAGGAGAAGCCACATGGACCTACCCCGATGCAGTCCTGTGTGCTGGAGCAGCCGTGTGGAGACCCCTGCCAGCGCTGAGTTCCTTACACATTCACTAAACTGCTTTTCTCCTGCAATTGGCATCGTTTTGTCTGTTTTGTGAGAAGGAGGAGGACTTTGTGGATTGGTGTTGGGCATATGGGTTAATGTTAGACTTGTGGGCTTGGGCAGCACTGGGTTGGGATGTTTTCTTGATGTGCACTTACCCTTTATATAAAAGTCTCTCTTATACATATGCATTTCTGTGGATTTGTATTTCTCAAATGTACCCGGACTAACACAAAAGGCTTCAAGGAGGAGGTGATCTTGGAGTCAGTCAGGAAGCAGAGTTTTGGCTAAGAGACATTAAAGCGGAGGTGAGGGGGCTGTGGGAGGGCATTTCAGTGAGAAGGGTGGAGGGACATTGTAACCATATAATAGCAGCCTTTTGTGCAATGTGCCTGGAGCATGGGGTGGCTGGCTTACCAAAACAATGAAAAATACTCAGCCTAAAAACATAAGATCTTTAACCCCAAGATATAACAACGTTAAAGAAAATCAAGGTTTTTTTGTTAGATAGAATTGACATTTACAATTCTTGAATCATTCAAATGAAGGGACTGTCCCTTAAAGAGGGAAGAGGCTAATGCGTTAGCTCAAATAAAGAAAGTCTATAGTATATTCTAAACTAACGCAACACGTCAATAATGCGCAAGCTGAGCGCTGGAACTCAAGAAGGAGCTGATTAATTTATAGATAACGTCCCATCACCGAGGAGAAAACTGAACAGGGTTTTGGAGAGCCCAACCCCAGTCTTTTCTGATTGATGTCTTACAGAGTGACGGGCTCCCAGCATCTGTCTGGGCTCCTGAGTGTGAATGGAGAAAGCTTGGGTGGAGTTCTACAGGGATCTGGGTTCGAGTTCTGGTTCAGTAGCATGCAAGATAGGGAAATGACACTCTCTAAGCTCCAGGAGTGTCTGTAACAAGGTTGAAAGTGTGGTCCATCTCCTGGGTTGTTGTGAGAACAACCATCAGACTGTGCTGAGTCATGCTTAGCAAAATGATGGTGCTGTATGGCAGACGTAGCTGTTACTGATTTTGCACAAGTTGAATAGACCCTGGATCCACTGTTGCGGGCCATTTTCTGTGCCCTAACTTAAGATTCCAAGGAATAGGTCAAACTGACAGAGCTTACCTTTCCATGGGCCTAACAAGCATGTGCGTTTTTTGCAACATATTTAACTAACATGCCCAGAGACCACCAGGATGCGGACTGGCAGTATTATTCACTAGCTTGGATCCTAGTCATTTTGATTTTAAGAAACTAAAGTCTTCAGTTGAGCAGATAGAAAACTCCTCCTACCTGAGTCTTGCTTTGTTCCCAGGGCTGAGTTGAGACTGACGGTTTGGAGAGTCAGAACATGCTGAGTAAATTAGGTATGTGAGTGTCAGGGCCTGGCTAAAATAACATACAGCCTGCGTGAAGGCGATCTTGAGCTGGACTTCGGAGCCGTGGTTGGCCCACGCAACTTGTAGGGGGAAAGCACACAGCTCTTGGGGGTGAAGGCAAAGACGGAGAGTCCTGGCTCCGTAGGAGAGATGGCTAAATCTCAGAGACCATAATGTCCGATGTGAGGATGCTGAGTTAGCCACATTCTGTGACTAATCATTTGGATCGCTCAAACAAGTGGGTTGCAAGCACTCGCTAAAGACATGCGATGGACGGAGGGCAGAGAGCTTAGCACCTTGGGGCTGGGCGAGCTCCTGGTGTTTTCTTCTCATGAGCTAGATGGTGTCTGGGGAGAGTGCTTGTCATGGTGGGGTGTTGCACTTCTCCATGGCAAAGGGAAATTGAAACACTTCAGGACTTCCCTGGGGCCACTGTGGGCCCATCTTCCAGGACGGCTTCCCCCTCACGGGATGAGGTTTCCTCTCCTGGACCCTTGAGTCTCATCCTTTGGGAATATCTCTAAAGAGACCTTCCTCTCTTCTCAGGCACTCCCACCCAAGCCAGCCCCTTCTTGCCCAGAGCCCGAGCCCCGGCCCCCAGAGGTGTCTCCTTAAGCTTCCCCTAGAATCAGACCACCGATGGTTTGAAAAGAAATGCCAGAGCTCAGGAACAACCAACACCTGGAAGAAATCAGAGCCAAAGAAGCGTGGTCTTGGATGATAAACAAACCCAATGAGACACGTTCACCTTCACCAAGCACCGAAGCCCTGTCTCTGGAGGGCATCACTAACGGCATTGCGTGCGGGATGGGACACAGGTCAGCAGACATGGGAAGAAATGGAGGTATTTTCCTGCTCCAGTAGGAGCCCCGGCGGCATCGCGGTTACCTGTCGGGCTAGGATCTGAAAGGTTAGAAGTTTGAAACCACCAGCTAGCTGCTCTGTGGGAGAGAGACAGGGCTTTCTACTTCCATAAAAATGTTACAATCTGGGAAACCCACTAGGGTCAGTTCTGCCCTGGCCTATAGTCGGCATTGACTCCATGGCAGTGAATGGGTCACAGTACAGTATTTCTCTGAAGGATCCTTGGGGGGTTATGGGTTGGGCTACGAGTCACAAAGTCATCTGTTTGAAACCAGCAACTGCTCCGTAGAAGAGAAAGGCGGGTTTCTGTTCCCATAGCGATTTCTCACTGCTGTCAATTTGATTCCAACTCATGGTGACCCTATAGGACAGGGTAGAACTGCCCCTTGGGGGCTTTTGAGATTGTAAATCTTTACGGGAGTAGAAAGCCTCATCTTTCTCCTGTGGAATGGCTTATGGTTTCGAATGGCTGACCTTGCAGTTAGCAGCCCAACTTGTAACGACTACACCACCAACTATGCCGCCAGGGCCTCAGAACCCTGCAGGGGCAGTTCTGCTCTGTTGCACACAGTCACTCAGCTGGAATTGACTCAATGGCAGTGAGTTGGGTTTTGGTCTGAGTATTTCTTTGTGGTGTCTTATTCTTGTACTTCTGGCTCTTATCTATATCCATCTCTCTGCCTTTAGAGCTTTCCCGATAACCAGAGCTTCCAGAATAAGGTGGGAATTGGTTTAAGCTGTACATACAGGCATAGTTCATTCCTGACCACCCCCTCTCCCCAAAATCTTCTTTATTGTGAATTAGGTGAAACCTTACAGAGCAATTGGTTGTACCCTCAACTCTTCAAACCTCTCGAGTCTTGCCCTGCTTCTAGCACTTTCAGTTCACCCCTCTCTTGTCGGCTTTTGCCTTCCTCTTCACTCAAGGTAACACCTGCCCGCCCTCTATTGTGTGACTTCCCTCCCCCCTTCCCCTCCCAGCCCTGGTACCCATCAAAGCCTATGTCTCTGAGCATGAACACTTTTTGACTTTTCACATATCAGCTGTCTCAGTGTGTGTCCTTTTGGATGAATTCCACTCAGCATCACGTTCGTTCTCCAGGTTCGCCATGCTGCGAGGCGTGGCACAGATTGACCGTCATTTCATTATTATTTATAATCATGGGAGGAGGGGGCTCTTACAAAATTAATAACAATCCATCATTCAATTGTATCGAGCACACTTCACATATGTTGCCATCAACATTTCCAGAACATTTTTTTTCTACTTGAGCCCTTGGTACTAGCTCCTTCTCCCCTCCATCTCCCACCCTCCCACCCTCATGATCCTTGATTAATTATATATTATTATTGTTATTTCATGCCTTGCCCTGTCTGCTGTCTTCCTTCCTTCACCCACATTTCTATTATTCGCCCCCTTCAGGGTGGTGGTGGTGGTTATATAACCAACCTTGTGATGGTTTCCCTTTTCTCTCCCTCACTCTCCCTCCAGCCCCCACCATCCCCCTACCCTCGTGATATCACTACTCCCACTACTGTTCCTGAGGGCTTTATCTGTCCTGAATTCCATGTGTCCAGAGCTCTTATCTGTACCAATGTGTGTACTCTGGTGTAGCCAGATTTGTAAGGTAGAACTGGGTCATGGTAGTGGCAGGAAGGAAGCATTCAGGAACCAAAGGAATGTTGTGTGTTTCGTCGGTGCTCAACTGCACCCTGGTTGAACTGTCCCTTCCTTGTAACCCTTCTTAGGGGGGATATCCAGGCATCTACAGATGGGCTTTGGGTCTCCACTCCAACCCCCCTCTTTCACATTGATATAATTGTTTGTTTTGGATCTTTTGATATCTGATGCCTGATCCCATTGACACCTGTGATCACACACAGGCTGGTGTGCTTCTTCCATTTGAGCTTATTTGCTTCCCAGCTAGATGGCCACTTGTTTACCTTCAAGCCTTCTTTTTTTTTTTTTTTGAGGTTACTTATTTAAGGCTTTATTTTATTTTTGACTGGACTCAGACTTAGGGGAGGAAACCCTCAGTGAGGACAGCCTTTGTCTCTTGGCAGTCTGTTCCTGCCGTGTCTCTTTGGCCTTCTTCATTCTCTTGGGCAAAAGCTTGGCATATTTGGTGGCCTCCTCCTTGTTTTCTTGGTGCGCTGCTTCTTCAGGGCAATGCGCCAGCGCTTGTGCTGTAAGGCCCGTGGAGTCACAAGACGCTGAATTTTGGGCGCTTTGGTCCTGGGTTTCTTGCCCTCTATGTTCAGGGGCTTTCTCACAACATACTGGCGACATCATCTTCTTTAGAGAGATGGAAGAGTTTGCGGATTCTGCTGGCTCTTTTGGGCTTCAGGCGATGAGGCACAGTCGTGTCAGTCAGTCCTGGGATATCTTTCTCCCCTTTCTTTCCAATGACCAAGTTGAGAACGTTCAGATTGGTATCCCCCATGCAACCCCGGACAGATTTGCGCATCCTCTCCTCGGTTCTCCTTGGTTTGTAGCAGGAGTGCTCCTTACTCAGCAGCAGGCGGACACGGCCGTGGGTCAAGACACCTTGCTTCATGGGAAAACCTTGCTTGTCATTCCCACTGCTGATGCAGACAACATCGCCCTTCCATTCGCGGCCCAGCGCCTCCCGTGGCCATTCACTTCTCATAAAAGGTGTGAAGTTTGCGTTCATCGTCCACTTTGATGAGTTTCTGGCAGCCAGTGGCTGGGAAGGAGATGTTCAGCTTCATGGTGAAGCAGCTGATCACCTCCACAACACTACGGAAAAGAGCACTTCAAGCCTTTAAGACCCCAGATGCGATCTATATCTTTTGATAGCCAGACACCATCCGCTTTCTTCACCACATTTGCTTATGTACCCACTTTGTCTTCAGCAATTGCGTCAGAAGGTGAGTATCAAAGAGTGTCAGGTTATTAGAAAAAAGTGTTCTTGTGTTTAGGGAGGTCTTGAGTAGGGACCCAAAATCCATCTGATATCTTAATACTTAACATATAAATATATGTACCTTGGCTTTTATCCCTTTCATTATAAATATATATATATATGTCTATCACTATACCTCTATAAATAGCTTTTGCCTCCTACTTCTTTCCTCTATTTCCCTTCACCTTCCTCCTATCTCACTATCATGTTCACCCTCCATTTGGCTCTCTGTAATTCCTATTGGATAAAAGTATATCTCCCTCCTCACCACCTATTTTAGATCTCTTATTGTTCCCTTATCCTGGAGTTTGTTGGTCCCCTCCTCTTCCATGTCCCCCCAGGACCACTGGTCCATTGTTTTCTCCTTGGGATTATTTGTCCTGCCTATTTTATATAGCTAGACACAGGGTGAAACAAACAAACAAACAAAAACCGACAGATAGTTCCTTCCAAGTCTCTCCACTAACTCTGATACGTGTTTTCCAATCGGGTTTGATGAGGCACCAAACCCTGTCACCCAAGTCAGAAGTCTATTTTCAGGATTCCTCAGGGACTTGGTTACTTTTTTCCCTTTGCTGTCCTGTTGTTCCTCCTTCGTGTTTCACCCCGCTGTGCGTGGGGCAGACCAGGCACACTTTCTGCTCAGTGTCTCCAGTGCTGTCCCCTATATTGCAATGTGTCAGTTAGGGAATGGTGAGTCTCATTTTGGGGCCAGCCCTATGATCCTCTCTGTGCATTGGCTGCTCTGAGCAAGGATGTCTTCCCTAGGGCTTGGTGAGCCATGATGAGGCAGTCTCTCTCTCTCTCTCTCTCTTTTTCCCTCTTAGTTCACACCCATGTGCTCTGGACAGACCTGCCACTCTCCCCAGGCTATATCTTCAGTGTGGTCCTCTGTATCACATTCTTCTGTGGAGGGGGCTAGTCATCATAGTTTGGCTTAGGCCTGGCCCCGTCGTCCTCTTTGTTAGTTCACTGCTCCATGCCAGTATGTTGCCCTCAAGGCTTGGTGCTCTCCGTCATGTATACATGCCCCCTATTGAGTGTATATACCTAAGTTTGCATGTTCATGGTGCTTCTCTTTATTGTGCTTCACAGACGTGGAAGTTCTCTTTTTACCATTCAAAGGGTTGAGGCAAATTAGCAGGAAGCGTCTCTACCACCTCTTGTTTCCAACAGCTTCTGCTCACTTGACGTCTCTGTAACATTTTAGTGCTTCTCACAATACGTCAACCATTTTCATAGTTGCACACTTCATAAAATACAGTGTCATGCACGATCACTGAAGACAAAGTAGGTGCATAAGTAAATGTGGTGAAGAAAGTTGATGGTGTCTGGCTATCAAAAGATATAGCAACTGGGGTCTTAAAGGCTTGAAGATAAACAAGCGGCCTTCTAGCTCAGAAGCAACAAAGCCCAAATGGAAGAAGCACACCGGCCTGTGTGTCACAAGGTGTTGAAGGGATCAGGGATCAGGCATCAAAGAACAAAATATCATATCATTGTGAATGAGGGGGAATGAAGAATAGAGACCCAAAGTCCATCTGTAGGCAGCTGGACATCTCCTTACTAAAGGGTTGTGGGGAAAAGACGAGCCAGTCAGGGTGCCGTGTAGCAATGATGAAATATACAACTTTCCTCTAGTTCTTTAATGCTTCCTCCACCCCCAGCCCGCCCCCCCCCCACACTATCATGATCCCCAATTCTACTTTACAAATCTGACTGGACCCGAGGATGTACACTGATAAAGATAGGGACTGGAAACACAGTGAATCCAGGGCAGATGAAGCCCTCAGGACCAGTGCTGAGAGTGGTGATACGGGGAGGGTGGGGTAGAAAGGGGGAACCAATTACAAGGATTTACATATAACGCCCTCCCTGGGGGATAGACAACAGAAAAGTGGGTGAAGGGAGATGTCAGATAGTATAAGAAATGACAAAATAATAACATAAATTATCAAGGGTTCATGGGGGCATGGGGAAGGAGGGGAAAAATGAGGAACTGATACCAAGGGCTCAAGGAGAAAGCAAATGTTTTGAGAATGATGATGGCAACAAATGTACAAATGTGCTTCACACAATGGATGGATGTATGGATTGTGATGGGCTGTATGAACTCCCAATAAAATGACTTCAAAAAAGAAGAATACAATGTCATGTAAACTTTTATATGCACTCAGAAACCCCCCAAAATCCATGCAATTCACTTTTCATTGTTGAATCGGCTTTGTTGTGGTGGTTGGGTACCCAGAATATCTCTCAGGTAAGTCTGTCATTCAGAAAATCTTTCTACTGTTGAGAAGTCCTAGGTGTTCAATGAAATACTTTGGTTTTGATTCAAACTTTATATATTTGTTTTTTTCTCCTGCCATTGGCACCAGCCACTTGGGCATTAAGTGACTGCTATGTGCTCTGTATGCTGGGCACTTAGTCCTAGCAAGGGAGAGATGGATCAGATAAAGTTCCTGCCTTTCTGCAGCTTACAGTCCAGGAGACTTCTGATCATACTTATCGTGGATGCACACGGGCCTTAGAGCGCAACTGTGGGCCAATTCCATTTTCCCCAAAGCACATTTAACATGGGCCAACAGAGACAATGTTTCAGGTACAGGAGAGGAGGCAGGAAGGGAAGCGGTTGCTGCTGAAGGGACAGAGTTTACTAGTAATTAGGGAGGGGCTGAAGGAAGGAATCTCAGGAGGATGGTAGGGGTGATCCTGGGCAGGGGAGAGAGCGTGTGGTTGGGCTCCAGGTTTGGGGTCTGTTGGTTGCTTGTGTATATCCAAGCAGTCATCCATCTCCTTGGGCTCTGCAGCCACAGATCCAACCAACCCGGGGTTGGAAACACTGCAGTGGGGGTGGGGGGAGCAGGAGCAATGCAATGGCCAATGTGGTTCCCTAAAGACTGAGGGGATATAAAGTGCTATTTGCAAAACATTTGGCGTTATTAGTAATTCAGAGCTTATGAAAAGTATGTTACACCATTTCATACAAGAAGCCCTGGTGGTGTAGGCAAGGTCTGCAGTTCAAAACCACCAACCACTCCAAGGAAGAAAGACGGAGCTTTCTACGCCCATGAACAGTTACAGCCTCAGGTACTCAGAGGCAGTTCTATCCTGTCCTGTCCTGTGGGATAGTTATGATTTATCGACTCGATGGCAGTGAGTTTGGTTTGTCTTTTTATTTTAATTTTTGGTTTATCCTGCAAAAGCTTATTTCTCGGCATTTAATGTCTATATCTATTAATGTATATCTACTCTCAGACTATTTTCTCCCACTGAAAATATTTTGGTTAGCTTTTGGGGTTTATAAGGGACTTGAGAACCTTAAGAGTCTGGTCTCCAGGGTTTCCTGGAAACAATCTCCCAGGGAACCCAGGGTGACTACACTGTCACCCATACCCATGTGTACACGCTTCTTTGCTCCCCATCTGAGTTGGCAGGGAAAGGTGGGCCATAGAAACTGATAATGGGCCAGAGCATCCCCCCTCCCTGGTGTGCTGGTCAGAAGGTGTGCTGAGAAAGGCTCAGTCAGAATTGTGCCCTCAGCATGGAGGTTCGCAGTGCACCCCTGGCTCTAAAGAACAGGCCCGAACGCCAGCCCTATGTCCATCATTAGTGGTGTTATGTTAAGTCACTTGATCTTACTGAAACTCAGTTTTCTCAGCTGTAAAATGGAGAAAAGCAGGGTATCTAACTCACGGGGTCGTTACAGAACATATAATACATATAATCCCGCACAGCATATAGGTGGTCTACATATTACCTATAATATAATAATTCATGATAGTAGCCTTCTTCTAGCACATCCCAGTTCACAAAAGATCCCAGAAGTGCGTCTTTTACACTTACCCGAACCTTCAATCAATCTCAAATACAAAACAATATTTTCGTGATCTGAGCCACATGGTACAAACTGTCTGAAAAACTAGCTCACCATTGTTTTGAATATCATATGTAGATCTTTGAAAATAAAATATCTTTATGAATGTTTTATAAACTGGATGGCAACAAGGAACAGAGGAAAGACCCATTTTCCACCGTTTCCCAAACATCAGCAGGTAACATGACACATTCCACAAAAAATTGGATTCTGGGGATTGTTTTAGATGCCTTACTGAAAAGGAAGCTTGTTGGGTCAAAGCCGTTTGGGTTAGGATCTGATTTTTAGCAATTAAGTCTACCACACAGGTAGTTCAATGCATTTTCAATCTTTCAGTAGGAATTTTAGATCCGTGAATAGAATACTGCTTACACTGGCACTCCAGCGGTTAGTTATTATTATCGTTAACATGTTCTGAGAGCTTACTAAGCGCCAGGTAGTGTTCTAAATGTTTAGCAAATATTGACTCAGTTGTTCATCAGAACAAACTCAGGTGGATGCTCATTAGCCCCATTTGACAAGAAAAGACCTAAGGCACAGAGATGTTGAGAAACTGACCTGGGTTCACACAACTATGTGGGGTGAAGTGGGGCTCATCAGACAGTTGGGCTCCTGCTCCTACATAACTGTCCCTAGAGGATGTAGCATCTCATTCTGCTCTTAAACTTAGTCACGTCGAGTCAAATATTCCTTTTCCACAGAATGTGCATAAAACCAAATTAGCATGTAGTGTTTTCCTAGCCAGGAGCCCTGGCACAGTGGTGACGTGTTGGTCACCAGGATCTATAAGGTCACCAGTTTGAAACCACCAACAGTTCTGAGGAAGAAAGACTGGGCCATCTACTCCCATAAACAGTTGCAGGCTGGGAAACTCACAGCGGTAATTCCACCGTGTCCTCTGTGGTTGCTGTGAGTCGACATGGACTCAATGGCAGTGACATTGGCTTGAGTTTTGGAGTTTCGTGGGACCCCGGTGGTGTAGTGCGTTACATGTTGGACTGTTGACCACAAGATCAGCAAAGAGAAGCCTGGGCAGCCCACGGGGACAGTTCTATTCTGTCCTGTATGACTTTATGAATTGGAATTGATGTGATGGCAGCGAGTTTGAGGTTTCTGAGAGGTTCCTAAAGAAAACACTCAATGACTAAGCATGATGTAGTGAATTACTTAATATAGTTCTGCTAGCGATAGTCTTTGTAATGCCCACCACGTGACCGGGTTTGTTGCTAGGTGCTGTTAAGTCACTTGAGACTCATAGTGACCATACATACAATAGAATGAATTGTATTGTGTTCCGGTACCATGCCTGTACCCTCCTCACAATTGTTCCTATGTTTGAGTCCATTGTTGAAGCCCTGGTGTCCATCCACCTTATTGCGGGACTTCCTCTTTTTTGATAATCCTCTACCAAATATGATGTCATTTTCCAGGCCCTGGTCTCTCCTCAAAACATATCTAAAGCACATGAGACCAAACCTCACCATCCTTATTTCTAAGGAGCATTCTGGGGCTACTTCTTTCAAGTCAAATTTATTTGTTTTTTGCTAGCCAACATCATAATTTAAATGCATCAAATCTTCTTTGATCTTCCTTATTCATTGTCCAACTTTGACATGCATATGAGGCAATTGAAAATACCAGGGCTTGGGCCAGACACACTTTAGTTCTCAAAGTGACATCCTTGCTGTTCAACACTTTAAAGAGGGCTGTGCAGCAGATTTACCCAACGCAATTCATTGTTTGATTTCTTGACCTTTGCTTCCAGAAGCTTTGATTGTGAATCCAAGGAAAAAGAAATAAGGTGTACACAGCCCTAATAGGGGTTAGTCAGTTTTGCCACCCTGCCAGGCTTAAATGATCCATTCCACATTTGGGAAGAGGGGTCTTACTACCTTTAATAAAGAAGAGCCAAGAGGAGAGTATGCTAGTTGGACCTGAGGTCCCTTCCCAACCCTCCTAGATTCGGGACACAGACAGCCAGTGACACCAGAGACAATGAACAATGGCAACAGAATGGGAACTTGACAGAGCAGTGGGATTCCCAGCTCGTGGAGCGAGAAAGCCGAGTGCCTTTGGGCAGGAAATTTGTTGCAGAGTAGAGTGGCTCTCGCATATATTGGCAGAACAAAATGGGTTTTTCACACTTAGCTGAGCAGGATAGGGCCAGGCTGAAGGGCCAAAGCCCGGAGAGCAGCATGCCTTCAGGCACTGCTGAGAAGAGGCATCCTAATCAAGAACTGTATCCTGAACATTCCTGAACCTGAAATGTACTGTGATGCTTCGTTAATAAACCCCATATTTGTGGGTAATCAAAGAACTGTATCCTGAACATTCCTGAACCTGAAATGTACCGTGATACTTTGTTAATAAACTCTCTGTTTATGGGTCTGCTCTGTGATCTCTGTGTGGGCATTGCGATCAATCATGGAGCCCAGCAGAGAAGTGGAGAGTGCTGTGGGAAGACCAGCTGGTGTTAGGACTGGCAGCAAGTTTGGCAGGTGGAGGCATGTCTAACCTCCACCTCGTAGGAATCAGCCTTGGGCTGATTCGGCTCCTCTTTCCGCTGTGTGAAGTGAGAGGAGGGTAGCTCCCACACATGGACTGACATGTTTACACATGGACTGACAGACACAGCAGCCATAGCAAGCGATTCAAACACACCACGGCTCACGAAGATGCCACAGGAGCAGGCAGTTCTTCAAAAGCGTCTGTTGGACACACGATCCCGCGAGTCTGAGAGGAGCTGGCAGCAGCTACCAGCAACAACAGGTCTCGAAGACATGGGGACTAAAGGAAAATAACAATAATTGGAAGGTTCTTGAACTGTAAGTTCCCTTAAGACAAGAATCTTGCCCTCCCAGTTTCCTATTTGCCTCATGGAAGAATTTAGTTTTGGGGGGTCTTTTTTAATCGTTTTATTAGGGGCTCATATAACTCTTATCACAATCCATACATACATCAGTTGTGTAAAGCACATTTGTACATTCACTGCCCTCGTCATTCTCAAAACATTTCCTCTCCACCTAAGCCCCTGGCATCAGGTCATCATTTTTTCCCCTCCCTCCCAGCTCCCCACTTCCCTCACGAACCCTTGATAATTTATAAGTTATTATTTTGTCATATCTTTCACTGTCTGATGTCTCCCTTTACCCACTTTTCTGTTTCACTTTTCTGATGTCTCCCTTCACCCACTTTTCTGTCCCCCAGGGAGGACCTCACATGTATATTCTTGCAATCTGTTCCCCCTTTCCAACCCACCCTCCCAGTATCACCATTCTCACCACTGGTCCTGAAGGGATCATGCTCCCTGTATTCCCTATAGAACTTAGTTTTATAAGTTGATTAGATTTCTATTTTCTTGCAATGAAACCAAATTAAGAACACTATTTTGACTACATGCTATTTTCCTTCCATTATCCACATGCTCCCTTGTACATGCAGATGTGGTTGTTATCTTTCTTGTCAAGTAGCGTTTTCTTCTGTAATGTTACTGGATTAAGTGACACATCTGTTTGAAGCAAGGTGATAAAAGTAAGCAGCAAGGTCAGGTGCGCCCGGGCACAGCCGGACGGGGTGATCTGTGCTGTGAGCCTTGGGGAGTGCCGCACAGACTCATCTCTGGGCAGTGCTGGCCTGGAGATGTCTGTGCAGCAAACGGCACAAATGCCCTTGGCCCAATTGCTAGCAAGTTTCACTGGCAGGAGAGTGGAAGACTGTCAAAGTAGAAGGCGACCTTGGCGTGTACGAGGCCGGTATGGGGGAGAGAGCTTGGGGGCATGTTCTAGCACACAAAGGAGCTGTGGCATGTGCGTAGACTCTCTCCATTCTTGCCCAGACCAGGCCCCCTTCGAAATGGCAACACTGCCATGGTTGCTCTAATCCTCAAAAGCACACTGCTCACTTGACATGTTAGCGATGCCGTGTTTTGTAATTGATGTTCACATTTACCATAGAAGTGAAGTGTTTCTTTGTCTCTCCCCCAGAAGGGCTGTCATTAATGTGCTGCTGGGCTGCCAGGCCGCCGGTGGCTTCTTAGAATCTGGGGAATATAGCATTAGATGTGAGCTGTATGTCTTGAAATGAGTGGTTAGAATAAGGTAACTTTATATGATAAACCCTTGAAGGGGTCGCAGATCTCTTACCTTAAAATCCTCACCTTCAAGTCCGGCTTCACACACTAAACATCAGCTCTTGTTTTCAGTGTTGATTTGCTTTTGAGTCCCCACCACAACCAAGTTCACTGCCATCAAGTAGATCCCACCTCATAGGGACTGTGTTAGTCTGGGTAGACTAGAGAAATAAATCCAGAGACACTCATATGTCTGTGAGAAAGAGCTTTACATAAAAGAGCAATTGAATATTGAGAAAACATCCCAGCCCAGTCCAGATCAAGTCCATAAGTCTGATATTAGCCCATATGTTCCATACCAGTCTATAATTCCCTCTTCAGGCTCATACAACACATGCAATGACGCCGAATGCAGGAAGACCACAGGCCAGTGGGTGGAAAGTCTTGTAGATGCAGTGGTGGTGGGAGCATCTCAGCACTGGAGTGGGTCTCCATGTGGCTCCTCCAGCTCCAGGGCTCTGATTCCATCAGGGGTCTCCATGTGGCTTGTCACCAGGAAGACAGTGTGTCAGTGTATCTGGCCTCCAGTGAGTTATTTATCTCCGTGACACCTCCAAATGAGGTCATCAAACTGTGACCTGATTGACAGGCTAGATTCCACCCCTTCACAAGTTGACAGATTATGTAACTGCCACAGGGACCCTTTAGGACAGAGCAGAACTGGTTCTGTGGGTGTCTGAGACCATAATCCTTGACAGGAGCAGGGAGCCTCATCTTTCCCCCATGGAGCGGCTAGTCCTCTTGAACTTCTGACCTTGTAGTTAGCAACCCAAAGCATAACCCACTGTGTCAGTGGGCAGTGCATTTGGACCAAACCTCAGCTCTTCCGATTCCAAATTCAGGGCTCGTCTCCCTGTACTCTACTTTTGTATGCTTTATCTCAGAGGATTTTGAGTATCATGTCATTCTGAGTCTGAGGTCTGCCTAGGATGTTCATGAAAACAAAGTATCCTGCAATATCTGGGCAAGAAGGTCTCTGAAGGAAAACCCGGCCACAGACAGTGTGAGCATCTCAACCAGGCTCTGGCCGGGAACAGACACCCACATCTGTTTGCGAGGAGCTAAGGACGGAGCCCTTGGGGCCCTAAGGGTTAAGACATGCAGCTGACAAACTAAAGGGTCAGCCTTTGGAGCTCACAGATGCTTCTCAGGACAAAGATGTGGCATTCTGCTTCCGTGAAGATGGCAGCCCTGGAAACCCTGTGGAGAAGCTCTAGCCCATCCTGGAGGGTCACTATGAATCAGAATCAACTCGACCGACCTCACACGGCGACCAGGTAAAAGGTAGGAGCCATATTCTTTGCTTGTAACAGGTTTGGCCTTGTGTGTCGGCGGAGAAGGCCCTGAGTTCTCAGGACAGTCCTACTGTCTTCCGATTCTTGCCTTCCCAGTCCTGAATTACCTGACACTGTGGGAGTAACCATGGCAACCTCTTCCTGAGCTTCCGCCACACACAGCATGGAGACAAGAGCTCTGCTCCATGATCCCATACATTCTTTGTACAACCCGCGAGGGGAGCCTCTGTTAAGTATCCACAGTACCTTGCCTAAGACCCCACAGCAGTTGATGGGAAGCAAGCTTTCCACCCATCCAGGGGGAGCAATGGGCCCCGGGGGAACTAGGAGCAGGCTACCCTGCCAGCTCAGTCACTAAGCCATGCTGTGGAATCATGAATGAGAAACGTTATCGGCTGTCAGGCTCCACATCCACCAAGGGGCCTATTGAAGGTCATTGCAAGGTCTCTCCTAGGACCACTAAATGTCTGTAATTTCCTTCCACTCATCTGGGGTGTACAGAGCTGTTTGTAGGCCCTTTCTCGAGGCACGCTTTAATAATAAGGGAGGTGGAAAGGAGAGAGGATGGAGCGCTGGGGCCTGAGAGCGAGGTGGCTAACTGTTGCCAGCAGAGCTGGGTTTTGGCGAAGAACAAACGTTGCCAGAAAGAGATGTGGCAGGTCCTGTTGAGTTGCTGCCACTCCTGGCAATTCCCTGCATGTCAGCAGAGAATCATGTACCATCTAGTTTTCCGTGGCTGGGTGCCGGGGCAGCAGATGGACAGGGTTTGCTTCTGAGGTGTCTCTTGGTGGACACAACCCGCCAGCCTTCTGGTTAGCAGATAAGCATGTTGGCCATCCAGGGACTGCAGGGCCAGCGGCTGTCATTGTTGATTCCGACTTGTGGCCAGCCCATATGACAGAGTAGAAGTGGCCCCCAGGGTCCCCTAGGGCCTATTCTTCCACAGGAGCCGACAGCCAGGCCCTTCTCTGGCAAAGCGCAGCTGATTGGTTCTTACTGCCCACCTTTCAGGAATAACTCACATCTCACTGATAGAGTCCATTCTGACTCATAGCAAACCCTGGAGGGCAAAGGAGAACTGCCCCGGGGGTGGGAGGTGGGTGGGTTCTGAGACTAACTCTTTAAGGGGCAGAAAACTCTCAGCTTTCTTCCATGAGAGGCTGGTAGGTCCAAACCACTGACCTTGTGGTTAGCAGCCCAATGCATAACCACTGGGCCACCAGGGAATGTGAGTGCCCCTTGGCCTCCTGGCTCAACTCATGACCTCTTGAAGGCCAGTTTTACACGCCTAGTCACCTTGTTACCAATTCGCCTGGAATACTGGATCCGGCAGAAGGGGCTCCCAACTCCTTCTGGGGAGAATGTTCTGACTTCACCGATGGGCTGCTTGGTGCTTCTATTGAAATGGTGCCTTTGAGTACTGCGTCAGGAGGATGAGCTCTTTCCGTGCGCTGCCCTGTGGCCCCGGAGCCCGCAGCTGGGAGTTGTTGTGGTTCTGTTTTGGTTACTACCAACTTCAAAAAAGGAGAGAATAAACCCGAGGGAGGTGTCCCCTACCATTTTATGGACATGTTCCTTATCATTAGGTCCCCTCCCCGGCATAGCCAACTTTCCCTTTCCTTGCATTTTCAGAGAAAATGAGGAGAGTGAGTGGGGGTGGGGGTGGGACTGGGAAACCAGGGTGTTTACTGCTGACTGGGGCCAGTTTAGAGGAGCCTGGCTAAGCTAAGAAACAGAAAGGGCAGCTCAGCACAAGGAAGGGGGAAGAAAACCCACAGCAGCCACAGAGAAAGAACAAAACATTTTAAGAGATCTGGTCAGACTTGGTCTGGCTCAAATTCTCAGCCCAGCCTTCCCCTTGGTCTCTGCCAGGTACCCAGGCCTGCTCCTCAAAGCAGCAGCAGTCTGTCCCACCCACCCCCACCCCATCCCACCCCATCCCACCCCACCGTCCCCCTGCAAAAGTCTGCCCACTGCCTCATTCCAGGTGTGGGGCTCACACTCGCTCTGGGCAGTTCCCTGGCTCTAAGCCAGACCACGTGCGGGGCCGGTAAGCGGCTGAGAGAGAGGCGGTCCCTGCCCCTTGAAGAAAACAAGCGGGGGGCAGGGAGAGAAACACACTGTTCCTGGCTGCAATCTGATCCCACCGTGCAAGCCTCTGGGTTACACACCGGGGACATGGGACAAGCAGAGGCGAAGCTGATTAGGCCTGGCAGGAAAACCCAGCGTGGTGACGGGTGCTGGCTAGATTAGAAACACATTATTGGAGAAGGGGGGTCACGGGGCCAGGGTGTGCGGGGCAGAGGAGCCAGGCCTGGAGGTGGGGCTGGGACTTGGAGGGGCAGAAGGCAGAGGCACATAATGCACTGTTTGTGAGCTGAGATTCTGGCGCCTGGGGTGGCCCTTGGCAGCTGCTCAGGACTCACAGCAAGCAATCTGGAACAACAAAGACTCCCTGGGATCCAAAGGCCTCTGGCCTCAGGAGGCACTGAGGGACTTCTTGGGGGCTTTCCTTGGCCCCAACGCCTCTCCTCTCTTGGTGCTTCTCTTTGAGGGGCATGGAGATCAAAGTGGGTGCGAAATTGGCAGCAAATACAAATGGCTTTACTGGAGAAATCGAAGTGACCTTTATTGGGAAGTCTGGGTGAGGTTGAGGCTGTCTGCTTCTTATGAAGATGTGGTCCCAGATCCCCCATCCATCCACTCAGTGGCAGTGGGTTTGGGGTTTTTCCATCCCAGGAGGGAAATCTCACAGGATCAGAAATCTGGGAAGGGAATCTTTTTTCTCAGGTCCGTGCCATGCACTGGAGGCGCCTGATTTCACATCTGTGCTGTTTATCTGAAATGCATGCAAAGGGCCCCTGGAAATGTGGTCTCTAGGAATTTGGTAGGGCATACATCCCTTCCTTCTCCATCACCCGGTGTGCAAGGCCCAGGCTATGCTCACGTCTGCACTCCTAAGCCCCCATCTGCAGTATCCCTGGATCCCCCAGTCCTGCACGTCCTCTATCCCCCAGGGCTCTGCTCTTAGGTAGGTACATCCCTAGCCAATGATTTCAATTCTCCCTCAGTCTCTACTCTGGTGCCACCTGGTGGTCCAGCTGCTACTCCATGGCAGACTTCCAGGACATGTCCCTGTACAGAGCCCTGGAGGCCACAAGGTCAGCAGTTCAGAGACAGCAGCTGATCTGTGGGAGAAAGGGGAGGCTTTCTATTCCCATGAAGATTCACATGCACCGTTCTACTCTGGCCAGCGCTTTGCCCTGTGTCAGAACAGCTTCAGTGGCGGTCCGAGGGTGGCCTGTAACTACGATGTCCGGGTCTGCTAGCCCGGGAGCCCTCGGGTGTGGTGGCAATGGGTTGGGTTTCTGACTGCTAGGGCAACAGTTCGGGGCCCTCCGTCTTGGAAACTCACAGGGGCAGTTGGACCCTGTCCTCTCGGGCCTCTGGCAGTGAGTTTGGGTCCAGCCCAACTTTGTGCATGTGATCACTGTTTCCTTGGTCCTGCTTAGTTCTTTTCTGCTTCCTCTCACTAAGTGCAACCTCTCTCCCCCCTTCCCCCCCCAGCCACCACCTCCGGGTTGTTTTCTTTGAGGCTCCAAAGGTAGGGACGCCTTCCTCTCTTTGTTGTTTACTGTGCGGTGAGAGGACAACCGTTTTCACTTGAGCCGTGCCTCAGTTTCCTAGAGGAGCTCCTGCCCCGCGCTGAAGGATCTGGACATGTTTCTGGGAGGCATATCCCATCAAACCTTCCTCTCCCACCAACCCCCAGTCAGTCCAGAGGGTGCTCCAGCTACAGGGCAAGTGCTCTTTGAGAACCAAGGGAGAACCTTTGCCCCAGTTTGGACCCAGAGTCTCCGTTCTGGTGTCTGATTCTGACTCACAGATCCTGACCCAGCCCAGTGGGCAAACCCAGCCTGTGGGAAATAGACGGCCGTGGAGGCCAAACTGGAGGGAGACGAACAAACTGAGCAGCAGCCTCAGTCTCGCTCTGAAGGGCAAATGCTCTTGCACAAGAGGAGGTGAGGACAAGGTCGGAAGCCGAGAGGCAGGGCGGAAAAGAGAGCAAGAGGCCAAAGAGAAGGGAGGCCTGAAGCTGGGTCTGGGGCACCGGAGGAGACCTGGCAGTGCAGGCCTTCTGGGTGGCAGGGGTTCCGAGGAGCAAGTGAGAGGTGAAAAGCACAGTGCTTCCGACTCACAGAGCCAAACTCACCTCCACAGCTCTGGTCGCTGCTTCTCCACAAGGATCCGTCGTTGGGCCCCAGGAAGCCACCCTCCTGACACCATGCCACACTCCATATAGAGCCGATCTCTGCCCTTTGCCACTCACTGACACAGCAGTGTAATGAAGAGTCTTCCTTCATAATAGGCTTCATTCATGTGTTCATTTGTCTCACAAGAATTCACTCATGTTTACTCAACTAGTGCTTTGTGTGTCCACTCGTGTGCTCAGTGTCCAGGTGATACAAATGGTTTGCGCTGAGCTGCTGACCTAAATGTTCAAACTCACGTAGCAGCACCATGGAAGAAAGCCCTGGCGGTCTTCGTGCAGATGAGAGCCACGATAGCCACAGGCAGCGGAGTTCTACTCTAATGCTTGCACTTGCCGTGGTGGGAATGAACTCAACACTGATAGGTTTGTATGAGTGTGCTGGGTACAACGCTAGGCCGTGGAGCAACAAAGACAAATACGAAATGGTCGTGGGCTTATAGTTTAAGAATAGAAGCAGTTTCAATGTACAGATATATGGAGCCCTGGTGGCACTGCGGATTAAACTTTGGAGGCAGTGCGATAGGTAGGTTTATTGTGCCAATCTGGCCAATAAACACATGGGGTGTTAATAAAGTTGCAGTTTAATTGAAGGGCAAAATAATTTCTGTCTCTTGCTCTCTCGTGATTGGATGAGTATGCAGCTACCTTAGCCCATTCTCTGCCTCAACTGCGAGCTATACTACCTGTGGGACTGTGTTGCTACAGTGTGAGGTTCCTTGGAGACCTGCTTCACCACACTGCTGGTGTATACATCACTTGAGCTGAGGACTGTTGGACCCTGACATCTGGCTGACTGTTGGTGGTCTGCCCTGCTATTTGGTGCCTGTGGCTAGACTGCCTGTGTTGCTCAATAGAAGACTCAGCTGTCTGCTTCCTTGATTTGCATCCAGCAGCCCTTGTGAGTTGAAGGACTGTCAGTGTATTAACTGTCTCATGGAAGTGAGTTGAACTGAGCCATTTGTACTGCTTTGTGGACTAATTAGCTGTTTATTTCTTATGTTGTATCTATCTATCTATCTATCAATCAAATCATATGTGTCCTGGTTTTGTTTTTCTAGAGAACCCTGTCTAACACAGGCAGTTAAATGAGAGCTGGGCAGTTCAAATCCCTCAGTTGCTTTGAGGGAGAAAAATGAGTCTACTTACTCCAGGAAAGGTTTGCAATTTCAGAAACCCCAGGTAGCATTTCTGCTCTTTCCTATAGTGAGAATTCTATGAGTGAGAATTGACTCGTTGACAATGGAGTTGCATTTATATATAAATATACATACAAAATGTGTATGTATATACCTATGTATGTGTAAGTATAGATACCTCAACTCATGGGGCACCTGTAGGACCAAGTAGAACTGCCTCATAGGCTATAAATCTTCCAAGGCTGTAAATATTTCAAGGTAGCTGACTGTCACATCCCGCTGACTGCTACATCCCTTGCCCTATAAGCAGCTGGTGGGTTTGAACACTAAGCTGTGTGTTTCAAGCACTGTACTCCTGGGTACTTTGAACACATGCATACACACATGTATGTATACACATATGAGAGTATATGAGAGGGCTTCAAACATAGAATTAGATATTAGTGGAAATTTCCCATGAACTTTTTGAAGTCCCTATGTGCGTATGTTTAGAGATTGATAGGGAGAGAGAGAGAGAGATTGAGTCCATTATCTGCAAGTAGTTTCATGGCTCAGTATTATTCCTTAGTGAACTGGTGTTAAAAGCAGAATTGCTGAACTCAGACAGCCCTAGATTTCTAAGCACACCCCACCCCTACGAGGTAGTTTCTTGGGGGCAAAGTTAGATAAACCTTGTGAGTGCTTTGGGGACACTCAGATGAAGGTGTGCTTAACACCCTGTGGTGGCACATCGTTGTCACCTCATTTGATGATGAAGGGTGACGCTAAGAAGGGCAATGGGATTAGCTCTGGGTTGCCCAGCTCACGAGGGCCCTGCATGTCCTAAACAGTTCACCTATAACTGCTGAGTTGGAATTGACTCGATGGCAGTGAGTGAGACTAACTATAAGCCCACGCAGCAACACCGTGGAAGAAAGGCCTGGACAACTCCTTCCATGAAGAGTACAGCCGAGAACCCCCTAGGAGCTGAGCTGTGCTCTACACAGGGGTGTCAGGGGAGAAGAGGAGCCAGATCCAAGAATATGCTAGAGATGCTTTCGGTAAGCCCTCTGCAGGACCACGGTCAGTGACACTCATCTCTACAGGAGGGACACCACTCAGTACAGAAGCCCAGTGGATTCTGCGGACTCCCAGTGTGGGGCTACTTAGAGATGATCAAAAGCAAAAAGGAATAATCTCAAGGTCATGACTGGTGGCAAGCAGGTCAAGTCAGCACTGTTGCAGGGCTTCAGAGTGAGCAAAGGCCCATGACTGCGATGTGTGCACACCGCAGGCTGTAAATATATAGAGGGTTTGTTCTGGGGCTTGGCTACCTGGCTACATGGCGACCCTGCAGTCATGAGTCCATCAGCAGGACCCCAACAGTTAACCTACACATGAGAGCAGGAGGCTATTTTCAGTCATCCGTTAAGGGTGAAGGTCCCAGACAAGTTCCCTAAGACAAACTAGTCCTCTTTGGGTTTGTCCAGGATCTGTGTCTACTTTAATGACTTTCTTCCTGCATGTGCGCTGCCATTCCCTGGGCTTTCCTGGGAGCTGTCATAGCCACGTTGCTGGCTTACTGGTCAGAAAGAACGCAGGTGGAGTGTGACGCACACTGAAATGTGCTGTCGGCCACAGAATTCACAGACCAAGGGTTTAGAATGGACGCTCTCATTCCTGGGCTTATCACGAGTAGACTCTCCAGCAGTGGCTGGGCCGCTGTCCATGGAGAGGGTCTTTGGTTTCCAAAGTCCACGTCCTTTCCTTTCCTCGTTGCTGTCTAATCAAGCGCTGCCCCGAAGGGGCCCTGGTGGTGCAGTGCTTGAGCGGTTGACTGCTAACAGAGGGCAGGGGGTTCACATTCAGCAAACACTCTGCAGGAAAGAAACCCTGAGGATTGGCTCCTGTAAAGATTTCAGCCTAAGCAACCCTCTGGGGCAGTTTGACTTTGTCTACAAGGTTTCTGTGAGTCAAAATCCAGAATCGCCTCAAAGGTGACAAGAGCAGCAAGGCCACTGTCTTGGAGAATGACACACTGATGAGTGTAACACTTTCACTGTCGTGTGGATAACAAAGAGGTGGAGTTGAAGGTGAAGCAGTAAATGAGAGTCAAACGCAAACAGCTGCCACTATCTATTCTGACTCATGACGACCCCGTGTGGGTCAGAGTAGAAACTGTGCTACAAGGTTTTCAGTGGCTGAGTTTTAAGAAGTAGATCACCAGGCCTTTCTTCCTAGGAGACTCCAGGTGAGCTCACACCTCTAACCTTTCGGTTAGCAGCAGGGTGACTTAACCACTACATGAACCCCGGGACTGCAAGTGACGGCATGCTCGCCAGACAGCGATGCCAGCTAAGATGCTCCCCACGTACAGGAAGTGCCTCTGAATCAGAGGTTAGATAAATGCTGGCTTCTTAAACGTTTTCTGCTTGAGATCCTTTTTAGACGGAGGAATTCGCAAGCGCAGCCAGCAACACCTCAGACTCAGCATGTGCCTGATGTTGAATTAATGTCTGGGCATCGCAAGGTGAGAACATGTTGCCTGTCGCCCAGTGTGTTGCAGCCCTCGCATTCCGTGACGGACCCGCGCGGGATCCGGACCCACCGTTTAGGAAGCTTGGATGTGCACAGTCTTCAGGCAGGAGAAGTCACCAGACAAAAGTGGCACCATCCTCAGACGAGGCTACCTGAGGCAATTTTACTAGCGCTTGAAGTCTGAGCTCTACCTGGGCTCCAGCAAAAGGGCAGTCGTGAGGATGGCTCGGACCGGGCTGTGTTTGTTCCGTTCTACACAGGGTTGATGGGCGTCAGAACTAACTCAAGGGCACCTGACCACTACAACAGTATGGCTCCCAGCGGGAGCCCTGTCTCCCAGGAGCCCTCTGACCACTCAAACTCCCAGTGCCACCGAGTCGATTCTGATCAGAGCAACCCTGTGGGACCGGGCAGAACTGCCACTGCTGGTGTCCCAGACGTGTAAGGGGTTCTAAGCACTAGAGACTGGTGAAAAGCTTGGTCCTCAGCTGACCATCCTGGGGAGGGCCACTCTCACCCTCAGGGACTTGCACTAGCATACGTATCCCAATAACGTGACTCTTAACTTCCATGTCCTATTAAAAAACCCACGGAGACCTGGTGGCGTAGTGGGTTATGACTTGGGCTGCTAACCTCAAGATCAGCAGTTTGAAACCAGCAGCTGCTCCTCTGAAGAAAGACACAAAGTTTTCTACTCCAGTAAAGAGATACAGTCTTGAAAATCCACGGGGCAGGGTGGAGGGGTGGTGGGGGGGGGGGGGGAGAGGGGTAGTTCTTTCCTGCCCCATAGGGTCGCTATGAGTTGGAATTGATTGAATGGCAATGAGTGTTTGTTTTTTTTCAGAAGCAAAGTGACTCTGAATTTTTCTGACACCCTTATGGCTGCACAGTGACAGTCTGTCTCCCTCATCCGGGTGATTTGTTTTGTATTTGTCTGGTCAAAACCTTCATAAAGGACTCTCGGTAAAATATATCAGATTGGAGGAAGGAGCTTGGGTGGCTCTGCTGGATAAGAATTGGGGTTCAAATCACAAGAAAGGCAGTTCAAATCCACCAGCCACTCTGTGGGAGAAAGATGAGGCTGTCTTCTCCCATAAAAGCTTGCAGCTTCAGAAACCCCATCTATAGGGGGGTCTGTGTCAGTTATATAATCATTTGTTATTTTGAGAATTAAGATTGTAGGGGTGAAGTCTAGCTTGTCAATCAGATCATAGTCAATGAAGCCTCTGTGTGGGCATGGCCTTCTCCTAAGAATCCTGGGAAATCCACTACTTTCTCCTTGGAGGGGAGAGACTCTCTGCTCACACCCTGTGAGACATAGCAGCTGACAGGACACATAGACCCATCCTTATGTGGAGACCCACGCCAGCCCTGAGATGTTTCCAATGACACTGGATCCAAAGACTTTCCACCCATTGGACTGTGATCTTCTACATTAGGCGTCATTGTGTGTGTTTGTTGAGTTGGAAGAGGACTTTATAGATTGGTATCGGACATATGGGCTAATATTGGGTTTATGGACTTGATCTGGGCTGGGCTGGGATGCTTTCTCAATATTCAATTGCTCTTTCTTATACACATATATGTGTCCATGAACTTGATTCTCTAGTCTACCCAGACTAACACAGGGTTCCTATCAGTAGGCAATGATGTGATGGCAGTGAGTTTCCCCTAAGACCCAGTTTAGATGGACTGTTTAGGAAAACAAGTTGGAAATAAGAGCTTGGGATTCTCCCTGTTGGGAGTAAGGGAAGAGGGCCCTACTCTCTGTCCTTTCAGAATGCTCTTGAGATGACTGGCCATCACCAATTCCTTCACCGTCTCTGAGAAGTTTGTGCCTCTATGGGGTCTTCTGGAAGATCAGGCAGCTATATCTTTGAAACCTAAGCTCAGGAGAGCCTCATCTACCACCCTCTTTCCTGGAAAGAGAGGGTCATACTTCTAGGTGTGTTGTTGCCCCTGCTAGAAAGTTAGCTATTTTATCTTGAACACAAATGAGTTCTATCTGGGCAGCAGTGGTCAAGCGTGATCTTCCCCTCCACCCCCACCCCATCTTTTTGGTCTGTTTAGTGGGTTGCCTGTGATGCAGCACATGCTGGTTTAATATTTGTTTGTAGTAATAGAGTTTTTCTTATTCTTCAGTGATCATGGACAGGTTTTCTGGGCTGGGGGTAGATTCCAAGTTTTGTAACTTTTTCCCCCCAAAGAAGAGAGCCCCTCTCAGAGATCCAGGGACATGTCTTTTTAAGACAGGCTCTGATGGTATGAAAAACTCAAAACTCAATGCCATCGATGGTTTCCAGGACTGAAACTCTTTACAGGAGTAGAAAGCTTCATCTTTCTCCCAAAGGGTGGCTGGTGGTTTCGAACCATTGACCTTGTGGTTAGCAGCCAAAGTGTAACCACTATTCCACCAGGGTGTGAACCCAAACCAAAGAAACCATATTTCCTGCCATTGAGATGTTACTGACTCATAGCAACCATATAGGACAGGGTAGAACAGCCTCTGTGAATTTCCAAGATTGTAACTACTTACAGGAGTAGAAAGCCTCAGAGCGGCTGATGGTTTCAAACTTCTGACATTGCAGATCACAGCTCAACAGACAACCCATACGCCACCAAGGCTCCTGGGGGTGAGCCGAGGAGTAAGTAAGTCAGTTAGACTTTGAAGGGGTTTGAATTCTGGCCCCAGGAGAGGGTGTTAGCAGAAGAAGCCCTGCTGTCACGGAGCCCTCCCTGGCCAGCTTGCAGCTGGTGTCAAAGACCCATTCTCATGTTAAAAGATGCAGACAGTAGGTGTCTGTTTGTCTTCTATGGTCTAGTCCTGTGTCAGCAATTCTGCATGACCAATGCCTTAGGCAACATGGACCATGCATCACATTGAGCAATGAGAAGCCATCACAGTTTCGTTGACTCATCTCCAAGTTTCTGCTTCAAGCTTCCTTATTCCTTGGCAGTGTTTTTCAGCTGACCCCCTTGAGTCCAGGCAAATAAGCAGGAGGCTAGTCATCGGCTGCCTGGCAGCAGCATCTTTCTCTTCTCTGCACTTCTCGCTGTGCATTCTCCGTGCCTAACTCTGGAGCAGCGGTTCTCAACCTGTGGGTCGCGACCTCTTAGGGCATCGAACGACCCTTTCACAGGGGTCGCCTGATTCATAACAGAAGCAAAATTAGTTATGGGCTTTTGCCCCTTGGAGAACTCCATGGGTGGTACAAATAGTTGATGCCCTGGGCCACTCACTGGGAGAGTTGAAATGTGAATCTATCCACAAGTACCTTGAAAGGAGGGCCCGACAATCTGCATTTGAAACATCAGCCCTTGAAAATCCAATGGGCCCCAGTTCCACTCTGAGACTCGTGAGTTCGCCGTGTGCGAGTCAAAGTCAAGCGGGAGTCACTGGCTGGTTCAGTTAGCCCCCTAGGGTCCATCCTCTCTTCGCATACATTGCACCCCTTTGTGAATAATGGAGATTCACATCACTGCTTCTAGGATAAGCACCCCAACCTGTGACCTACTCCTTGAGCTCCTGATTTTTGGAGGAGGATGTCAAGGATTGGGTTGCACAGCCTGAGCAGGAACTTGGTGTGTCTATGCAAAGCAGCACCTGGCATTCAGAGAAGAGAACCAAGTCAAGTAGGTCAGGGACCAGGAGAAAGGAGCCAGCTGCTGGGGAATTGAAGCCCATACCAGTTGGGTTTTTTTTACTTCCCTTTCTGAGCCACTAGACCTTGAAACTGCTCTACTTTAAGTGCCAGGAACATGAAAGCTTAGCCTATGAAAACCCTGGGATCACAACACATACCTTCTGTCCTTCACCATTTTGCAAGATGACCCTCCTATGTGGGATGATGACATTATGCCACGGCGACAACAGTGGACTTGAGCTTGCCAGTCATCGTGAAGATGGAGCAAGACTGGGAGATGCTATGTTACACAGTACATACACGGGGCCTCATGAGCAGCAACAGAAAGTAATATCACAGCCAAGCTCCACCACTGAACATTTAGAAGCAGAATTTCTGAAGGGGGAGGCCCTGATGTGTTTTAGTTTGCTTGTATTTTAACTCTTCTAGAAAATCCTTATGTGTAATTATGCTTGAAAGCCACTAGGCTAATGATCTGATTAGATCCCTTTATCTGGTCTTCTGAGGCTCTTGCCTTTGCCATTCCTAGCTGTACATGGCCAAGGTCTTCCAGAAGCAGCTGGATGGAGAGAGAGCCAAGGCTTTACAGTCTGGCCAAGGTCTTCCAGAAGCAGCTGGATGGGGAGAGAATCAAGGCTTTAGAGTCCGTCATGAGGTTGGATTTTGGCAGCGTCCCTTACTTGCTGAGATCATAGGTCAATCTTCACATTTCCAAAGTCATTTTGAGAATTAAATGAGCTGTGCTATTTAAGTGCCTCACATCTGATAGGGTTACACCATAAGTCAATTATCTTCCTTGCCACCATACATACTCAGGGTCATCAAGTCGATTCTGTGATCCCTTGAAGAGAGTGGACATATACCAGAGCCACTGCCCCATATCTGTCTTATGGGAGCTGAGTGTGAAGTCACCCTCCTAGACCCGGGACTGAGACCAGCCATAGCTACTTCACTGTCAACCCTTTGTATAGTCCAGTGTCCTAAAATTTGAGTGCCCTGGTTATTCTTAACTTGGTAAAAAAAAAATTACTTCCTCCCCTTACTCACGTCATATTGTCTGAGAGCACATGTTTGAGTCTTTGAGCTGAAGTGATTCTGTCGGAGTCTGCCCAGCCGGGGTCTCCCTTTAGAAAGACCCTGTCTTGAGCCTTCAGACTGGCACTTCACTAACTCCTGTCATCAGTTCTGTTTAGACTGGGCCTGCCCATCACATCTCAGCTCTGGTTGGGTTCTTAGCCTGCATTGATACTTCTCTGAGCATCTACTCCTGCCAACCTGTATCCATAGGCTCTGGATGGTACCTATTTCTGTCTCCACCCACCTGCCCCAGCACTGAAACACATGCTCCCATGCCACCCTCAAGGTTACTCCTGTGCCACTCGACTGTCCTTGTCAGGATCAACCTCAAATCTGAGTGGGTCGCTTCTATTTCTTCCTCTCTCCACAAGGGAGCAAGCCTCTGTTTGGTCCTGTTACACTCCTCTCCTACAGCCCTTCTTATCTCACGTGGCCCTGATGTCAGCATTCTTCATTCCTGAACCCTCCCAAGCCAGGGCAAACATTTGTGCATTGCAAATGCTTGGTGAGAAATCATGAATGCTGTGGAGTCTGGAGGTAAAAGGAAAAGCACTCCAGTCCAGGGGAGCGATCTGCCTGGAAGTTTCCTTTGTCTACATGCTAGGGAAAGGAGCCCTGGTGCTGTCATGGTTACACGTTGAGCTGCTAATGGCAAAGTCAAAAGTTTGAAACCACCAGCTTCTCTGTGGGAGAAAGATGAGGTTTTCTACTCCCATAAAGATTTACAGTCTGGAAACAGGGGCAGTTTTAGCTTATCTTATAGGGTCAATATGAGTCAGATGTTAATCTGACTGTTAATCTTCACCCTGTTCTGATACGTATTAGCAGCCTGCCCCACGCAGATGATAAATCCTTGCTTGCTGAAAGTGAGGCTGACTTGAAGCACTCATTGATGAAGATCAAAGATTGCAGCATTCAGTATGGATTACAACTCAATGTAAGGAAGACCAAAATCCTCACAATTGGACCATGATAAACGGAGAAAAACTTGAACTTCTTAAGGATTTTTGTGGTGCTTGTGTCCATAATCAATGTTTACGGAAGCCGTCAAGAATCAAAAGATGAGCTGCATTAGGTGAATCTGCTGCACAAGACTTCTTTAGAGTATTGTAAAGCAAGGACGCTACTTTGAGGACTAAGGGGTACCTGACCCAAGCATTGGTATTCTCCTTTGCCTCATATGCATGGGAAAATTAGACATTCAATGAAGAAAACTGAAGTAGAATTTGATGCATTTTAATTGTGGTGCTGGCAAAAAAATATTGAACGCTTCACGGTCTGCTAAAATTATGAATCTGTCTTGGAAGAAGTATGGCCAGAGTGCTCAGAAGCAAGCATGGTGAGACCTCATCTTACAAATTTTGGGCATATTGCCAGGAGTGGCCAGAGGCTGTTCAAGCACATTATGTTCAGTGGAAGGGCAGGCGAAGAGGAAGGCCCTCAGGAGATGGACTGGCGCCACGGCTGCAACATTGCCTCAGAAGTCGGGAAATTGTGTGGATGGCGCAGGAGCAGGCAGTGTTTCCTTCCGTTGTGCTTCAGTAGGTGTGGGTCAGACAGACGGGACCCAACAGCACGAAGCAGATTGATTTGACGGCAGCAAGCTTTGTTTTGTTCTGTGTACATTGTAGAGTCCACACAGTCCACGTGCTGGGCTTACGTCACAGGAACGAGCTTGCCGGGCCGAAAGACTTGCCTTGTTAAGGCTCTGGGGAATTAATATGAACACCTGACTCAGGCTTAACACTCAAATAACAAGGCACCTTTGAAGCCCAGAAAATATCCAGAACTCTACTAATTTTCTTTCAAAATACAAAGTCAACTGAGTATTGACAGTGCTTCTAGCTTCTGCATTCCAGATAGGTGAGGTGTGGTGCATAAGGTCACGACCTTTCAGTGGAGTCACATCTATCATTTTTTCATCTGTCTTTATGGGCAATGGACTTGTGGACAATTTGAGGATAGCTAAAAGTCCTTTGAAAGTTTTCCATTCTGGCAAGTATGGAAAAGCCATTTATAGAGGCTTTTTAATGTAACTACTTCCCCTGGAAGCAGTTGGAATATAGTCTACAGAAGCAGGTTCATTGATGTTGCTTGTTCAGGATACTGAATCAGAATCTGAGGCTACATCTGTCAAGACATCGCTAAAGTGCAGACCAAGGACAGCAATCAGTCCTACCTCATGCACCAATTCAGATCAATCTGTAGTGGCTTCCTAGAGTTTGGTATATACTCATATATAAGCCATGTTTTCAGCACATTTTTAATGCAGTTTTGTGGTAAAATTGGGTGCCTTGACTGGTATTCTGGTAGGTTTATACTCGAGTATATATGGTATTTACGGTATATTAAGAAGGGTTGGGTGGTCCTGCTTGGACTGACGACTGAAAAGAATGTGATGCCAGCCAAGGGCAGGGCCATGGGTGCTGTCAGAATGTCAGAAGTCCATACCAGTTTCTGCTATGTGTTAGCAAGGTGACTTTGGGGCCAGTTACCTAGCCACTTTCAGACTTCTTCCTCATCAGTAAAACACAGATAACTTATAGCACCTGATTCACAGGATTATTATGAGGATTAGCTGAGCTAATGAATGCCAAATGCTTAGCACACACTGTAGCTGGCACAGAGGGATCATTAAATATTAGCTGTTAATATCATAAATGTTATGGATCCAGAAGTAGGTGTGGCAGCCTGTGTTCTGCAGTTTCTGCCTTGCCAAGGGCAGGCTTACAACTATTAATCCTCATAGGAACCTGTGACTGGGATACCTTGCAAAAGCAGACATAGAGGTAACTGAAACATCTTGGGTTTTAGGTTGGTATTGAGTTGAAAAAAACTATGTATCATCCCAGCATCACCAGTACAGACCCCCGTTGTTAGTAAATGCAGGTCTGGTTTGATTTTCGAATTGCACCCTGGCTACAGGACAAATAAAATTCCTCAGCATGCTAAACCCGCTGCCATCTGGTGGATCCCAGCTCATGACCACTCTACAGAGCAAAGGAGGAGAACGGTTCCTTGGGATTTCCAAGATATAGAATTTTCATAGAAGCAGACTCTCTCATCTTTCTCCTACATTGGTAGGTTTGAACAACTGACCAGGTAGTTTGCAACCCAACTCTTAACCCACTGTGCCAGAGCTTCTTCTCAGCATACTAGGCATGGCTTTAAAAGATGGACTCCCAACTGATTTTGAGATTCTTTCCAATGGACCACTTATGCCCCCAATTCATTGTATTTTTCTCTTTTTTTTGGCCCTTGAACATGCTGTTACTGATTAGGATACCCCACCCCACATTACCAAACTATACCTAATTTTTTTGGAGTAGCTTCCATATGATTGGAATATTTCATTCTTTGAATATTTGATAGAACTTTCTAATGAAACAGTCTGAGATTAGATTTTTAATAGATTATATTTCTATATTCATTAATGATAATAATGCATATACCTAAATATACTTTAATCAATATAATTGTATATTCCCTAACTTCAAACTCACCTAGTTGATTCCAACTTTTAGCAACCCTATAGGACAAGGTACAACCACCCCTGTGGGTATTTGAGACTGCTACTCTTTACTGGATTAGAAAACTTCAACTTTCTCCTATGGAGTGGGTGGATTAGAGCTACTGACCTTGTGGTTAGCAGTCCAACCAGTAACCACTACACCATCAGGGCTCATTTAGCTATGATTTATCATCTATTATATATTTACATACCAACTGTCAAAGCTAGTCATGAGGAAATTGAAGAATTCTACCAATTTTTTCAGTCTGAAATTGATCAAACATGTAATCAAGATTCATTGATAATTATTGGTGATTGGAATGAAAAAGTTGGAAACAAACAGGAAGTAATTGGAAAATATAGCCTTGGTGATATAAAGAAAATGAGATTATATTATAGAATTTTATAAGACCAAAGACCTCTTCATTGCAAATACCCTTTTCAACAACATAAACAATGATTATATATGTGGGCTTCTCCAGATGGGATACACAGAAAAATTTTTTTAAAAAATCCATGGGAAGAGACTATGGAGAAGCTCAATATCAGCAGCCAAAATGATGCCAGCAGTTCAAAACCACCAGCTGCCCCGCAGGAGGAAGATGAGGCTTCCTGCTATGGTAAAGAATTACAGTCTTGGAAACCCCTGGGGGTGCAGTTCTACCCTGCAAACAAGGATCCAGGAATTGATAGAACACCAACTGAAATGTTTCCGAGACTGTACAAACTGATGGAGCACTGGAAGCGTTCACTGGTCTGGGCCAAAATTTGGAAGACAGCTACCTGGCCACCAGACTAGAAGAAATCCATATTTGTACTATTCCAAAGAAAGGTGACCCAACAGAATGAGGGAATTAGCAAACAGTATATTGAATATTATATACAGGTAAATTTTTTCAGGAGACCACTTAACAGTAGTTGCAACAGTATATTCACAGGGGAGCTTCCAGAAATTCAAGCCAGATCCAGAAGATGACATGGGAGATATTATTGATAACATCAGATGGATCTTGGTTGAAAGCAGAGGATCCCAGAAAAATATTTACTAGTGTTTTCTTGACCGTTCAAAGACGTTCAACTGTGTGTATCACGACAAACTGGATAGGCTTGAGAAGAACGGGCGTTCCAGCACACCATCCTGTGCTGATGCGGAGCCTGTCCACAAATAAAGAGGCAGTCGGTTGACCAGAACAAGAGAATACTCCTGGGTTGAAAATCAGGAAAGGTGTGCATCAAGGTTAAATACTTCGACCATATTTAATCAGCATGCTGGCAGATAATCGCAGAAGGTGGACTATTTGAAGAACATGACATTAGAACTGAAGGAAGGCTTACTAACAATTTGTGATAGATGGATGACACAAGTTTGTTTGCTGAAAGTGAAGTAGACTTGAAGCATTTGCTGATGAAGATCAAGGCTTGCAGCTCAATGTAAAGTAAACCAAGATTCTAACAACCGGAACAACAGGTAACAGCATGATGAAGCCCCAAAAGACTGAAGTTGTCAAGGAGCTCATCTTGCTTGCATCCACAATCAATCCACTGCTGCTCTTGGAAGCAACAGTCCAGAAATCAAATGCAAAGGATGCATCCCATTTGGTAAATCTGCTGCACAAGGCCTCTTTAAAGAGTTGTAGAGCAAAGGTGTTACTTTGAGGACTACGGTGCACCTAACCCAAGCTGTGGGATCTTCAATAACCTCATATGCATGTGAAAGTTAGACATTGAATAAGCAAGACAGAAAGATCGACGTGTTTGAAATCTGGTGTTGGTGAAGAACACTGAAACTACCATAGATTGCCAAAAGAACAAACAGAGCTGTCTTGGAGAAAGTACCGCCATCTTTCTGTACAAACACTGATTCAAATGGTCCCTTCATCTGCCTTCTTCCCTGTTCAATCACCAGCGTCACATGATTTGACATGGCTACCAGGCAGCTTCATGGTCAATTATATCTGGCTGAGGCATCTTGTTGACTATAAGCAAGTCAGTTTTCCCTCTTTTTCCCTGTAGAGTGGAAGGTACATCTCTATCTTTCAAGGAAATGCGTGTACTGGCTCCATAAGCAGCAGCAAAACAACAGCAGGTAAACAGTGTATTTTGGTTGCAGGAAGTACTTACTTCCTGATTTCTCCATGGCTGCCCAGCTACTGAGACACTGGCAAGCTGATAGAGATATAGCTATATTTCATGGTTCTTATAGTTCATATTTAATGTGTACATGAAAGCACCAAGATAGCCTAGAAGAATATTTCTCAAACTTCCTGTGGTAAAGGGACATTAGAAACACATATCTTACAAACTTTTTGTAAAATACAATCAAAACATAAAGTCCATGAAAATAAGGGCAGACAAATATAAGAAATAGGTTTGACTCTCCTACTTCAACAGACTTGAAACCACTTAAGTTTATGCTTTGAAACAGGCTTGTGTGTCACAAAGAAGGGAATCAGCTTCAGTGTTCCTCTTCCTCCTTATCTAAGCCTCAGCCAGTGCTGCAGTGCGACGGGGGAAGAGTCTAGAAGGGCTCTTACGGTTACGGCCCTTCGCGCTCTTTAGGATTTACATTTTATGTATTATGATTCCACTTCCTTTGTCGAATATAACAAGTACTGAGAGTCCCAGACTTGATACAATTGCACTGCCCATCTCATCATCAGCGACAACACACCAGGAAACCCCGCCGGTTATGGGGTTGCCGTGTAATAAGCCACCCAAATATCAGCCGAGGCACCTAATTTTACCACAAAAACGGCATAAAAATGTGCTGAAAAAACTCGGCTTATACACGAGTCTGTATGGTATCTTTCATTATTATTGTTCTCCTCATCTTCCTCCTTCTCTTTTCCCAATGACCTTCTCCCTTTGTCCCTAACTCACCACCATTTAAAATTGTTTATGAAAGTTTCTAAATACTACTTTCTTTCAGTTCCCCTGTCCAATTGCTATAGGCAAGTAGCGAACAGTTCAGAGTCAGGAACCAGCTCTAAGGAAGAGATCACTCGTTGTACTCACGGAGACCTCAGCTTTGTGTGTCCAAAACACTGTGCTGGTTGGGGTTTCAGTGACGAATTTTTCAGAAAGTGATTGCCAGGCCTTTCTTCTAAGGTACTTCTGGGTGAACTCAAATGTCCGCCCTTTCAGTTAGCAGCTGAGTAACCAATTGTACCATTCAAGAATTCCAATCCCAAGTATAATCAGCCCCTAGAACAAGAGTATCACTTTCCACACATTTTCTTGAAAGCTAAGACTTGTTGGCAAATAAAGGGGTTTCTAACTGCCCAAAGTTTCCCTTTACATATTAAGCACAGAGCTTGGAGGTCTGGTTCTAAGGTATAGTGTTGAGGGGGTATATGACCAGCAGTTTTTTCCCCAAGGATGAAAATCACTGGGGAATTAGGCCCAAGAGGGACAAAGAGGCTGAAGGGAGTTCAATAGGAAAGTCCTTGCTCTGTTCTTGAGGTTGAATCCCCTTGACTCAATCAGAGAAGCCACGTATTTTGGGAGAACCCAAGAACAATAGGACCAGTATAGACCTCTCAGTGTTATCTTCACTTAATGTAGCACCTTGTCCATTATGGTAGAGAAGTGGGGGCCCATTGAGAAATGGATCGTCTCAGGGGAGGGATTCCATGCAACATCTAGCATCTACAGGGGTCCTCAAAATTTTTAAACAGGGGGCCAGTTCACTATCCCTCAGACCCGTTGGAGGGCCGGACTATAGTTTTTTTTAAAAAAACTATGAACAAATTCCTAGGCACAATGCACATATCTTATTTTGAAGTAAAAAACAAAACGGGGCAAAAACACCCGGCAGGCCGGATAAATGTCTCTGCAGGCTGCATGTGACCCGCAGGCCGTAGTTTGAGGACACCTGATAGCAGATTTAGGAATTCTGACTTGGTCAAGTATGAGGAACGTGGAAATGAAGAGTAGATTGTTGGATGATGTAGTAAAGTAAAATAGCTTAATATGGCTCTCTCTGCGTAGCCTTTATGAGTGGGCGGGAGGATCTAAGTAAGGTGTTGGGGATTGGTGATTTTGTCATTTTATTGGATATAAAAGTAAGTAATCTCAGAGACAGAGGAAATCCCACGGCCACCATGAAAGAAGGGTCATCAATGGAGAGCATGTAAGATCCATCCCTGAAGTGACAGAGGCTGAAACATTGAGATCGGGAGGCAGAGCAGAAGAGCCGTGCTGAAGACCATGAAGCAGAGTGGGACACAGGCTGCCTGGTGCACAAAGGCACAGACAGAGGACAAGGCATGATGTGAGTGAGAGGTCTCGAATGAGAGAACCGTGCCTAACAGCATGGTTGAGAAGAGGCGTTCAGACAAAAGAAATGTATCCTCACTACTCGGTAACCGGTTCTCACTGCCATCGAGTAGCTTCTGACACAGAGTGACCCTATTGGACAGGGTACAACTGCCCCCGTTGGCTTCCAAGACTAACTCTTTACTGGAGTAGGAAGCCTCATCTTTCTCCCGAGAAGCAACTGGTAGGTACAAATCGACGACCTTTCAGTTAGCAGCTCAAAGCATCATCACCATGCCTCCAGAGCTCCTGTTGGGGGCCCTAAGAAACCTCCATCATCATGAGTGTTGTTTGTGAGTTCTTTGTGGCCGTTGCAATGAATTATTGGACCCAGGAAAGCAGTAGTGTGTTGTGGGCAGGATGCATGGTGTCAGAATCCAGGAGGATGAAAGGTGGAGGCATATCTGGTCTCTGCTTTGTGGCCATCAACCTTGGGTGGGTTTGGGGTTGGATTCTCCTCCCGACTGAAGCCGGTGGAGGCTCGGTGTGGCTCCCACACCATTTCTTTAGAGGGAAGAGCCTGGAGTCCGAGGAACAAGGGTCTTGGTGTCTACAGGTGAGGTCTGTGGTCATCGGCTCAAGGGAGACCTAAAAGGCATCAGCAGTCTGCAGCATGTCACCCGAGATTTGAACATGACAGGGCTGAGACAAGCCCCACCACCTCCTTGATTTCTGCTCTGGGCTTCTAAGTTTCTGAACTTAAGTGCCGTTGTGGCTGAGTGGGATGGCTTTATACTTCTCCGAATTCAACAAATGCCCCAGACTTTGATGTGATGCGGGCACTGGAGACCTCTGCTAAGATAGGACCCAGAGGTATTGAAGACAGGGTTTGGGAGTCTGACTGACCTGAGCTTTATCCTGACTCTGCCTTTTATGTTCTCTGAGTCCTGAGGGTCATAGGTTATCATCTCATAAAACAGAGAAAGGGGCATCCACCTGATCACATTGCTAGTAAAGATGAACAAGTATGCACGCAAGTGACCATGCTCAGTACACAGAAGATGCTGCAGAAATGGAAGCTGCTCCAGCAATCATCTGAATTTGATAAATTGCTCAGCATCTGATATTCTTCCTCGTTCAGTTCTACTTTCTTTCGAGAAATAATTGAAAACTCTTAATGCGTATATTCCAGAGAGAAGAATGACTGACCCCAAACCCTTCATACACGCTGGTTTCAGTGACCCTACTCCAGCTTCAGAGAGAGGTCCTATTCCCTTTGATTACTGATCAGCATCATCTGACAATGGACTCACATTGCCTAAAAAAACTTGACCTCTATTGATTTATTTATCATCTTCATTTTTTTTAATGAGAAGAACGCTTCAGTCAATGGAAATACTTAATTATGTCATTGGGATCTTTGTTCACTGACCATCCCTTATGGAGGACAAAGGGCTTTTCCAAACTCTCCCCCTCACCGCCACAGTCTGTGATGGCGAGAACCACTGATCCCTAGCTGGGCTTGTCAGGAGTCCCCTCTCACACCTTCCACCCCCGTCACACTTGCACTTTAACACATCGAGTCACTGAAACCATGTCACTGAGAAACCTGATAGGCTAGAAGTCAAGAGGCCCCACAATGCTCAGACCTCACTGGGGTATTGTTTGGTCAGTCCCCCAAGTGGGCTGCAGGCCCAGTCCTATCGCTGGCCCCCATGGTGGCTTTGAAGGCCGGCTTTAGCCAGGTAGCCATGTTGTTCCAGCTACCGTGGTTAGAACGATCAGAAGGCTTCTGAACACAAAAGAAGAAATAAATGCCCCAAATGTAACCAAATCACCCATGAGCTAGAATTCAGTAACAGCCACACCAATCGTGGGATTTAAACTCCATACAACTAGAGGGGCAGCTTGTGCATGATAGTTCTGAAATGTGAGGCTTGCCCTGATGCATGGTCCCAGAATAGTCTTGGATGTTACCAGAAGAAGAGGTAGCGGATGCAGCCCACACTAATAGGGTATCCTGGATGGGGGAGGTGAGAAGTTCCTAGAACAAGTCCTGATTAAGAAAACCCCTCAGAGAGTCTTAATCCGTTCGGTAGTCAACCGAGAATTGAAGTAGCAAAACGAAACGAGTTTCAAATTTAAGATCAACCAATTGAAAAGAGCCAAGCACACACGTAGGAAACCGTATAAGGCAAAGGCCAGTTTTACAGGACTTGACAGTGTTCTGGAAAAATAATACTAAGACCAAGGGTGGGACAAAAGTCAGGGAAGCTACGCCCCTAGCCAGGTAGGAGAGCAGTGGGCGAGGACAGAGTGCGGCAGTGTTTGGACTAAACTGAGAGCTCCAGCCACTCCGATGCCCCTAGGCGGCCTTCCATCTCGTGGGGAGGCAACCTGGGCAGTAAACAGACAGCAGGATTTTAGTGCTCAGAACTGCAGAGGTCTCTTGCCTGTGATGGTCCGTTTCCAGATGAGATTAGTGAGGTTTACAGAAATTAAGGGACTGGACCAAAGCCAGACAAGTAGGGAGGGGCAGATCCAGGATGGCCCAGAGCAGTGCTTTTGCCAGTACACAGTATGGTTACCAAAGTGTGACTCTGGACTCTTGTCTCCTAATGGCTCCCTTTCTCATGTGTGCTTTTGTTATACATGCTATTTAAAACTGAGAGCAGCAGTGCCCCTGGTAGCAACTGACTCACCACTCTGGGCCGTGACAATAACAACAACAACACAAACAAACTTACTGCCATCGAGTCGATTCCCTCTCAGTAACCATGTAGGACAGGGTAGAACTACTCCCTGGGTTTCCAAAATGGTAACTCTTAAGGGAGTAGAAAGCCCTATCTTGTCCTGCAGAGTGGCTGGTGGTTTTGAACTGCTGACCTTGCAGTTAGCAGCGCAACAAGTAACCACTACACCATCAGGACTCCCTTGGCAGTGACTAGAGGAGATTAAAATAGACACGTAGTATTTCACTTTTTCTTTTGGTAAAATAAAATTCCCAATGCCATTGTGCTTCATGTAGTGTTCTCTGGATATGCTTGGGTAACATTTGGAGTATGTGTTCAATATCAATAATAGTTTTCTCATATGCAAAATCATGGATTTTGTCATTGTATTCGAGTTTGCAGAAGACTATAGATGACAATGATAGTCCAAAGTCCATTTTCAAAGTCTGTGCATAGATTAAGCCTCCATTGAATTCTTTCTGATTATTAAGCAAGGATGTCCATAATCATGCCCTCAGGAAGAATACCTTGCAAAGTGCATTATGTGCACCCAACTCCAGCCAGCCCAGAATGGGGATGCATCTTAGGGGCTCGCCTGAGTGTGTTCCTGTTGGACAGTACTGGAGGTCACATAGTCATGAGTCACCCCCTCGCTGCCTTGGTTGGAACGTCCTGGACCAGGGGTCAGCCAACTTTTGAGATGGAAGAGCTAATCCCGTCCCTCACAACCATTTAAAGATTACTCAAGAGCCAGAAATATGTTTTCACAAACAAATGAAATCACCATTATCTAATTAATAGCCTTTAAATGAAAAAAAAAAACAAAAACGTTTTATTTTCATTTTCAATTCTACTCTTGAGCCAACCAATGTGTAGATACGGAAAGAGCAGCATATAGCTCTTGAGCTGAAGTTTGCTGACTCCTGCCCTGGACCAGTCTTGTAAGCTCTTTTATCCAACAATGTACGCCCTGTTCCCAATCAGGGCCCTGTTCCTGCTTCTGTAGTCCCACCTATAACTGTGATGTATTAGTCTGCCGCAAATCATGGATTTGTTACAGTTTCCTTTGTTCCATGTCTTATTTAAATCGTGTCCCAACTGTGTGCCCTTGGATGGCATTTTGATCTCATGCCAATGGTCTCCCTCATCTGAAGGATGTGTCTGTGCCCTTATCTCTTTTAAGACCTAATAAATGGTCCACAATCAATGCTCATGGAAGCAGCAGTCAACAGATCAAAAGATACATTGCATTACGTACATATGCCTCCAAGACCTCTTTAAAGTACTGAAGAGCAAGGATGTTACTTTGAGAACTTATGTGCATCTGACCCAAGTCATGGTATTCTCCATTGCATCATAGGCCCGTGAAAGCTGGACATTGAATAAAGGAAGACCAAAGAAGAATAGACGCAGTTAAACTGTGGTGCTAGAGAAGAGTTTTGAAAGTACCCTGGACCACCAAAAGGACAAACTGATCTGTGTTAGAGGAAGTAAGGCCAGAATGCCTCTGAGAGGCAAGGATAGCAAGACTTGGTCTTACATACTTTGGACATGTCATCAGGAGAGACCAGTCCTTAGATAAGGACATCATATTTGGTAAAGTAGAGGGGCGGTGAAAAGGAGGAAGGCCCGCAATGAGACGGATTTACACAGTGGCTGCATTAATAGATTCAGGCAGGGGAACAGTTGTGAGGATGGCACAGGGCCGTGCAGTTTTACCTTCTGTTGTGCATAGAATTGTTATGAGTCTGAGTCAAATAGCTGGCACCTAATGACAAAAAAAGGTTCTCTTTGAATTACATTTGAGATAGGATTCCTTTTTGTAGCCTAGAATACCATTTAGTCAAGGAGATAGAGACGGTCCATCCAAAAAAGCAGTGGCTCTTTAAGGTAGAGTATATTTGTGAGCTCGAATGGTAAGCCCTGTGATGTTCCCGGAGAAAGCTGAGGACTCAGGGTGACAAGGAAGGGTTCAGGTAGGAGATGTCTCTGTGCTAGTCTTTGAAAGAAGAATAGACTGGAGGGACCAGCGGAAGCCATGCTAAGGGGAAGGAGTGAAGGCAGAGACACGGGATGAGCAGAGCATCTTCTTGAAGAGACAGCTCGACTGAGATGGAAGTAGGGTAGAGAATGGCAGGGAATGAGACTGGTATCGTTCCTGACCATCCACAAAGAGGACTATAAAGGAGTCAGTATAGGAAATTGGGAGCTACAGAGCACTTTTAAGCAAAAAACACGTTTCTTAAGATGCATGACTTCTCTTGGTATGAAAAAGAAATGGGAGGAAGCATAGATCAGAAGATTCATAGTGCAAACCAAACCCACTGCCGTGGAGTGGATTCTGCTTCAGAGTGGCCCTATGGGAGAGACACTTTCAGTCTTTGTGGGAGCAGAAGACTCCATCTTCTCTTAAGGCGCTACCGCCCTTAAGGTTAGCAGCTCAAAGCATAGCCCATGGCACCACCGGTGCTCTGGGCACCCACACGTGTAAAACGTGAAGGGCCTGAATTGGAGTGTATTAGTACAAATGGAAACAGAATTACACATATGACACACATGCATGTACAGGAGAACATGTGCCAAAAATTCTCATTGTCCCCGGTAGTTTTTGTTAATTTTCCTTTTTTTTTGCAATTTCCAAAATTTATATTTTAAAAATAATGCTAATTATAAACAATTTAAAGACAAGAAATACTTAATAGATATCCATTGGCCTGCTTACTACTTATCCCTCAAAAATGTAAATGTCTCTTTTACAATTTTAAAATGAAACAACTGAATTGAGTTCTTCTCTTTAAAAAATTATTTTATTGAGAGCTCTTACAGATATTCTAACAATCCATAATTCAATTAGATCAAGCATACCTGTACAATTACTGCCATCATTTTCAGAACTCTTTGATATCAGCTCCCCTTTATCCCCACACTTCCCTATTCAACCCCCCCAGAAACCCTTATTCTTATATTATTAGTTATTATTATTACACTGTCCACTGTCACTGTGCCCCTACAATTCTGTTATTCATTCCCCCAAGTGAGGGTATACAGTCACCTTTGCTATGGGTTTCCCCTTCCTCTCCTTTCCTAACTCTCTTCCTGTACCCCCAGGGAATTGCTGCTCCCATTACGATTTCTGATGGGTTTACCTATCCTGAATTTCATGTATCGGACAATCTTCATTGTACAAATCAATATTCACAGTTCTGACAAGCTTAATAAGGTAAAACTGGGACCATAATAGTAGAGGGAGGAAATATTAAAGAACTAGAGGATGTGTTTCATCTGTGCTATGCTGTACGCTGGATATATCTTCCCTCCCATATGGCCTTTCTGAGAGGGCCTGTTAATTATCTTTCAGGTGGGTTTCGGGTCTCCACTTTGTCTACGTTTCTTCACATCAATTTGATTGTTTTTTTTTAAATTTCTGATATTTATTCCTATTGACACCTCATGATCACACAACCTAGTGTGCTTCTTCCATGTGGGTTTTGTTTCTTCCCTGCTAGATGGCTGCTCGTTTAACTTCACGCCTTTAAGACCAGATGCTGTATCTTTTGATAGCCGGGCACCATCAGCTTTCTTCACCACATTTGCTTACACAACCATTTTGTCTTCAGAATCATGTCAGGAAGAAGATGAGTGTCACACATTACCACATTATTAGAATAAATCATTCTTGTACTGAAGTAAGATTTAAGTAGAAGCCCAAAGTTCTTCTGCAGTCTTATTATTTGTACATATATATACACACGCACACATTGACTAATATACCTATCTTTATAAATTTACTTTTACATATATACATATCTATATTTATACCTATATATATATGCTTCTTACGTTATAGTTCTTTCCTCTTGCCCCACTATTATGTTTATCTATCATTTGCCTCTCAGTTATTGCTCTCAGATACATGTAAATTTATCAAACATAATCCAGAATGCTACACCGTTCTCCCTGTCAATTTTATATTCCTTGCTATTCCCCTGTCCCTGTCATTATTGGCTCCTCGCTCCCCTTCCCACACCTCCTCTCCCATGCCTCCCACCCCCACCACATACCTTTGGTCCCATTGCTATCTTCTTAGGGTTGCTTATCCTGCCTATCTTCTATAGAGAGACACCAAAAGAGAAAAGAAAAGAGAGAGACCATGCAAGTAGTTCCAAGTCTGGATGTTGTCCTGACCCAGAGTTGGTGAGTATCCTTCTGTTAAATAGCCCGCGGAGCCTGTTACACTCCATCAGTCCAACCCCCCTTTTTTTTGGTATCCCTTTCCAAAGACCCGCTTACTTAACATCCCTTACACCTTTTAGTCCTCAGCCTTCATGTCCAAGGGGCGTGCCTTCTACAAGATCCCATTGCTCTTCTTGCAGTCAAGGATGGAGCAGTCTAGTGCTCCACCCCATTACACCTTTCAACTTTCAGTGTGGCCCTCCTGTGAATCTCCTCCAGTCAGTTCAGGTGAGGTGCCAAGGACTGTTCCCCTAGCCCCAGGGGATTCCTTGGGGACTTAGTGGCTTTGCTCCCATTGCTGGTCTGTTGTACTCCCCTCTTGGTTTGCCCCATGAAGGTGGGTCAGGCTAGCCACACTCCCCAACTTTGTCTTTGGTGCTGTCCTCTGTAGCGCTGTCATCTATGGAGGGGATCCATGTCTTGAGCTGAGGCCAGCCCTGCTATCCTCTCAATGATCGAGCTGCTCTGAGCAGGAACATAGCCCTCAAGGTAGGGTACAAGGGAATGAGGTATACTCCCTTTCCTGTGGAGAAATAAGCAATACCCTCCCCTTGAGTAGGGTGGATTAGTGCCCTGGTCCCCCATTGCTACCTTTTTTCTTCCCCCACCCCTCTGTGGGCTGTAAAGGCATGTTGGGGGGGTGTCTTTCCCCAGAGGTGTTATCTACATCTTTTTATTTACTTTCTTTTCTTAAAAAAACTTTTTGGATAACATATGCATCATTGTGTTTGGTCTGGCTCTTGCTTGAATATGTGGTCCTCAGCCCGGGAACTGTGTGACATATACAACTCACTTTCCATCTGTTTAAGTATAGACAAACTGAGTTCCACAGTGGCTGTACGTATCCACAAGACCACCTACCTCAACATAACCCCCCCCCCAACATTTGTTGTTTTCTGGTTTTTTTTTTAATTGGGCTAACTTTGTGGGTTTTAGGTGGTATTTCATGGTGGTTTTGATGTGCATTTCCCGGATGGTTAATGGTTGAGAACTGTTCTCATGTGTTTATTGGCCATTCAGTTTCCTACTTTGTGAATCTTCTGTTCAAGTCTTTTGCCCACCTCCTCAGGGAGCAATTCATTTTCTTTTTCATATTGTAAGGTTGCAGGGTTCTGTGGATTTTAGAAATAAGACCTTTGTCTGATGTCGCATTGCTAGATATCTTTTCCCAGCCTGTAGGTTCTCTCATTACTCTGGATGAAATCTTTAAATGCATACAAGCGTTTTATCTTTAGTAGGTCTCACACGTCTTTTTTATCTTCCTCTGGGTGTGAACCCTTCATTATTGCTGATAGCCCATGCATTCCCTGCGCTAAAGTTCTTAACTTTGTCCAAAGTTTTTCATGATGATCCTGATGGCTTTGAATTTTTTTTTTTTTTACAATTGGGTGTGAAGATCTGAATATGCCTATCAGGTTAAGTTGTCTAATTATAGAGTTTAATTCTGTAGCCTCTACGTTGAGCTTCTTTCCCACAGAGCTGTCCTTCTCGGGGAGTGGTGTACTGAAGTCTCTTACTATATGATTGTCAATCTCATGGTTTCTTTTTTCATCTTTTGAAGGATTTGATTGACTTATGTAACGGATCTATTGTTGGGTGCATATATGTTTATTAAGGGTCTACTGATCCCTTAAGCATTATATAATGCCCATACTTATCTCTTATTATGCCCTGCACCTTAAAGTAGAATTTGTCAGAGATTAGAATTGCGATTGTCATTGGCTTATTATACCTTCCATGAACCCTTGATCCTCAACTTGGTTTTGTTTTCTAATCCAGTCTGCTAGCATTTGTCTTTTGATGAAAGAATTCAGACTATTGACATTCTGTGGATTATTTGCTGACATCTCATATCTTTTGTGATAGATAGTTTACTCCCTCCCTCCTTAGCAATGTGTTATGTGTGTGCAGGTGGATTTATTCTTGGCTTCTTTTCACCTTTGGGTCAAAGATGTCTTTGTTATTTCTTTCAGTGGTCTGTCTTCTGGACAGTATTACATTATGTGGTGGTCTCGTGTTTGTGTTCAGTGGACATTGGTCTTCTGACCAGAGTGAGTTGGAAAGTAATGTTTGTAGTGCTGTGTTTTGTTTATGTATTTTCTAAATTTTTCCTGATCTGGGTAAATTCTTACGTCTCCATTTATTTTCATGGGCAGTTTGGTGGGGCAGAGGATACTTGGGCTACTATTATGCTCCTTCCACGTTTGGAAGATGCTGTTCCATTCTCTCCTCTTCTTCATGGTTTCTGCTGATAAGTCTAAGCATATTCTTATCTGGTTACCCTTATAGGTGACTGCATTTCCCCCCTGTAGCTGCTCTGATGATTTTCTCATTTTCCTCAAAGTTAGATCATTTGACTACTATATGCCTTGGTGTGTTCTTATTGGCATTCCGTCTACTTGGTGTTCTCTCATCTTCTTGGATAATAATAGTATGATCCTCTTTTATTAAATTGGGGACATTTTCTTCCAGGAATTCCCTCTCTATCTTGGCTGTTGAATTTTTTGTGTCTTGCTCTGGTAACCCAATTTCTTTTCATAGCATCTCTCGTGGTTCTCAGGCTCACTTCAGCTTCTTTGATGATCTTGTTTGATTGTCTTTCGTGTTGTTGACTTCTGCTTGGCTGTCTCTGAGGTCGCTGAGGTCTTCTTCTCTTCCTACCTGATGATAAGGTCTTTTACTGTTTGCTTTGCTTCTGCTGAATTTTCTTCTAACTCTTGTATTTCCCTTCAGTAAACAGACTCTATCCTCTCTCTGTTTTCATCCTTTTCTCTGTATCAATTCCCTCAAATCCTGAATGACTCTAAGCAGCAAACCGAAGATTTCTATCTGTGGTGGTTCGAAGTCTGCTTCTTCTATGTACGTCACTAGGTTCAGGTCCTGCTCAGACATCGTGTTTTTGTTTCTCTTGCTTTTTTGTAGTGGCCGTGGATATGGGTTGTTGTCTGTGTGTCATTTTGGTGGAGCTTGGCGCCAGTTTCCTGGGAGTCCAGGAGCCCTGTGTTTTCTTGCTCAGGGGCGGGTGGGAATGATTCTAAGAACTATCTTGAGTCAGCGGCACTGCAAGTTTGAGCTGCATGTCTACCTCACTGGGGTTGACTCTCTCCCTAGACAGCCAGAGCTATCTATTTGGAGGATGACATGGGCGGCTCTCTTAGTCAGGTTGGGGTGGGCGGTGATTTGGGGAGCAAAGGTGGTGTTGTACGGCTGACCGCCTGCAGTGTGAGCTGGTACGCACAGTCTGTAGCAGAGTAAGGAACTACTCAAGGGACCTGTGTGCAGACTAGTCACAAGCTCCGAACACCAGCAGCAACACCAGGTCTGTAATGAGCAGCGAGGATGGCACTGGGAAGGCTGAACAGGCTTTGCGTTCATGGGGACCTGGGTGAGGAGGCTTAAGGTGGATATGTATTTAGATGGTGAGGTGATGGAGAAAAGTTATTGTCCAGGTATAGAGAGCAGGTTCTAGGTGTTGTGGTCACTGCAGTGTGTGATGGGTATGGTAAACCCACCAGAGTCCTTAATCGACCCGGTACATTGTGAAAAGGGAAGTACAGACCTTTACTTATTTGTGTTTATAACAGAAGTCCCCTTTATATTAGGCATATTAGGTTGCTGCACACCTCCAAATTCTCCCCTTGTGTACAATTCCAAAGTAGATATAGATTACTGTTGTGGGTGCCCCTGTGAGGTGGGGCTTCTGTTCAGGTATTTAGGTTAGGGTTAGTGGGACCCCATGCTCACTGGCTACCTTGTCAGGGGAGGGGAAGGTTACCGAGTGACCCTGATGGGATGTGTCTCAATTCCTGTGTTGGGGAAAGGAGCCTGTGTTTTCTTTCTCAGAAGGCAATGCCGATCGGAGTAACAACTATCTGGAGGTAGCTTTGCTGTGAGTTCGAGTTGCATCCCTGTCTCTCTGCAGGCCAGCTCTCTCCCTAGAAAGCTGCAATTTTACTTGGTGAGTTTAAAGGAGGTTGTGTGTTGCTGACGCGAAGTGACCAGGTTCCAGAGATTATCATGGTTGGGTAAAGGAGGAGTCTAGTGAATCCTCCAGGGTCCCTTCCAGGCCCTGTGTCATCATAGGGACAGTGTTTGGTGGTATGATGATTTACTGTCTTGTAGGGAATCAGAGAGGCAGTGAGATTCAGGCTAGGGGATGTTTTGGCATCTGATATGGCTGTGAGAGCTGAATTCTTGTACTTGCACCGCTGGCAGAACAGCTCTGCTTCCTTGGAGCTGTTGGTGGCTTGGGACTGCCAACCATGTGATTGAAGTCCGACTAGTTACCACTATATCACCAGGGCTCTCCTGGGTGTCTAAGGTAGACCTCAAATGGCCAAGGGTCTTACACATTTTAAGCTAACCTCTGCTTACAGCAAACTTTTCTCTCTCTACCTCCACAGATGAGATAAGAAATATGGTTAGCCATCTGGGGGATGTCATAATTCTCTGTATGTTATCTTGGCCATTATTGGAGATTAGATGTCTTCGGTCAGCTACTTGTTTTTTGATTGGTTTTGTTTTTGGTCAAGATTTTTCCTGACTACCTTGCCTGAGGTTATTAAATCACTGTGGGAAATGGCTTATATAATTAGTCAATGAGCATTTGGTGAGTAACTGTTTTACCTACCAGCTCCAGGCTGATAGCTCATGATTTAATCTCACATATGAGCTCTGATAGATTGAAATGGTTCCTGGAATGCTTTGAGAAGAGGAGAATTCTGAAGTTTTGACAGATCTGGGATGGGGTGGGGTAAGGTGAGGCTGGGTGAGTGGTGACTGGGTTGATTGTTAGCAACTGATTTGAGCAAAAACCTAAACTTTATTGCCATTGAGTTGATGTTGATTCATAGTGACCTTACAGACCAGAGTAGAAATGTTCCCTGTGAGTTTCCAGGATTGTAACTTTTAACAGGAAAAGAAAACCCTGTCTTTCTTGTAAGAAGTGGCTGGTTGTTTTGACCTGCTGACCTTGTGGATTGTGGCCCAACATGTGACCACCACACTATCAGGGTTCCCTGACTTTAGCAAGTGGGAAGAAAAAAGTACTAACACAGGGTACTCACCAATCTTATATCAACTTTATAACCCTCATATAATTGTCAATAGGGACATTTGCTTCCCTACCCTGATCCTAATTCTAATACTCTAGATTGAAAACTTGAAGCCGGTATCATGCCTGATTTCTTCGACTCCTCTACCTCCACCCTATTCACCTCTATATCTTTCTCAAATCTCTTTTTCCCTTTCCACTTGTACTTTCTATTATTGGTCCATGCCAGTTTTAGAGTCTCCCAAACTGTTATTTGAGAGAGTTAACAAACTTGAGTAGTATAACCCCAAAGCCAAACTCATTGCCATCAAATTGATTCCAACACACAGTGATTCTATAAGACAGAGTAGAACTTCCCCAGAGAGTTTCCAGGACTTTAAGTCATTATGGAAGCAGACAGTAAAATCTTTCTTTCAAGGAGCAGCTGGTAGGTTTGAACTGAAGACCCTTAAGTCAGCACGTGAGTGATTTAACCACTGTGCCGCCAGAACTCTTCATGGGGATGCCGAGTGGAGACCAGGAGCCTCACAAATGAGCAGATCTTGGGGTTAAAGATCTCACTGTATTAAACTTGAGTCCTTCCTCAGCTTTCCTCATCTAAAAACTCAACTGTTTCAGTGCCCCAAATTAGACTCTAGGGGAAATGATTTATATGAATTAAAGTCCGGTGGTTGATGTTGCTGTTGGGGGCCATTGAATCACTTCTGACGCATAGCAACACTATGTCTAACAGAAAGAAACACTGCCTGATCCTCACAATATTTGAGTCCATTGTTGAAACCACTATGTCAATTTCATCTTATCGAGGACCTTCCTATTTTTTGCTACCCTCTCTACCAAGCAGGATGTCCTTCTCCAGGGATTGGTCTTTCCTGATAATATGACCCAAGTAATATGTAAGATGAAGTTTGCCATCCTTGCCTCTTGTCTTCTTCCAAGACAGATTTGTTTGTTCCTTTGGCAGTCCATGGTACTTTCAATGTTCTTCACCAGCACCATAATTAAAATGCATCTGTTTTTCTTCAGTCTTCCTTATTCAATGTCCACCTTTCACATGCATATGAGGCAACTGAAAAGACCATGGCTTGGGGTAGGAACACCTTAGTCCTCAAGATGATATCCTTGTCTTCAACACTTTAAAGAAGTCTTGTGTAGCAGATTTCCCCAATGCATTGTGTGCTGTGATGTCTTGACTGCTGCTTCGTGAGCATTGATTGTGGAGGTAAGCGAGACAAAATTCTTGACAATTTAAGATTGATCACAATGTGACCTCTGGTCTGGTTGTGAGGATTTTGGTCTTCTTTAAATTGAGTTGTAATTCATACCGAAGGCTGCATTCCTTGATCTTCATTAGCAAGTGCTTCAAGCGCCCCCCCCCCCCAATTGCAGCAAGCAAGGTTGTGTCCTCTGCATATAGCAGGTTGTTAACAAGCCTTCTCCAATTCTGAGGCCACTTTCTTCTTCAGCTAAGCCAGATTCTGAGATTATCTGCTCAGCATACAGATTGAGTAAGTACGGTGATAGGATACAACCCTGATGCACACCTGTCCTGATTTTAAACCATGAAGTCATGGCAGAATAATCTAAAAAGCTGGTTCACTGTGCTGGCCTTGTAGAAAACTGTGAAGATCTCTGATCTGCATGCTTTTCCTAGGAGAAAATCTCCGTGCAAGTCAGGGCACAATCAAAAGGAGGCCCAGAGAATATGAAATCAGAGAGTCAGCTGGGTGTCTACAGGGGAGCCAGGCCATGCTGCACACCTTGCCTCCCGGGTGCCGCAGCACCAGGTCCCCTGGTCAGTCCTGGATAAGCACAATCAGGGCCTCTCCCTTCTCAAGCTTTTCAGCAGCATCAGTAATGCCTTGACTATGGTTGAACTGCTCCACTTGGTTGGCCTGAGGAATAGCCTGCCTGCCTTTTAATATTAGGTATTGATTTCCCCAATTGAAGCCCTGCAGCTGAGTCTCTGGAGCACATTCCTTAGCATCTTAGCTACCTTACTTCTCCAATCCCTTTACCTAATATGACCTTAATCTCTAACAAGACATCTCGCTCACTAGGAGCTAGTTTGTACAAGACCTTTAACGACAGTGCCTCAGGAGAATTCAGAGGGGCAGGTGTGGGAAGAAAGTGAGATGCATTCCTGTTGTTTGGAGAGACAGAGTCGATTCTGACTCACCGTGACCCCGTCTGACAGAGCAGAGCTGCTGTGACTGGATCTTCTTGGTTGCAATCTTTACAGGAGTAAACAGCCAGGGTTTGCTCTCATGCAGCTGCTGGGTGGGTTTGAATCGCCAACTTTTCAACTACCAACTAGATGCTTAACTGCTGCAGCAGGAGGAGTCCTTGGGCTACACATTCCCTCACCCATTGTGCACACCAGAGGTCCAAGGCTCCAGAGAATGCACCCCAGTCCCTGCAGCTTCCCAGTCCCCTGTGCTTTGTGTGGAACCATGTCTCCTGATTTGTGGGCCTCTGTCCTCTCTGCTACCTCCATTCTTGTGTCCCCACCCCCCCACACCAGATGCTGATGTAAGTGCCTGCTCAGGGTGCAATTCTTAATAGTACATAATACGCAGGGCTTCAAATTGGTTCATTCTGGTTCAAACTCCCCCATCCTCCACTGAGAATTTGCATTTGTAGATATACTGAATCAGAATCAGATTTTATGTAAGCATCGGGGGGATCTCTTTCAAACTATAGATCCTGATTCAGTATAGCTGGGGTGGGAAGGCAACTTCTCAGCAGGGGTCCATCCAGAACCAGAATTGAACCTGGTTGGAAGCCCTAGTTTTAAGACCTCCCCGTCATGTCTGACTGGTTTTCCATTCTGCTCACTCATGCAATCCCTGTTCCCATTTCCACTGGCCCCGGGCTCCAGCCCCTTGGCGTGGTAGCTGGGGCAGAGAAAGTGAGTCCAGTGTTTCTGGGTCCTATTTGAGGGCCTTTCCCCAAGCTGCACAGGGTATCAGCTTGGCAGGACACTTTCTGCTGGCACTGGGCTCGGGGACCTTGAGATGGCAAGGGGCTGGGGAGGGACGATCGGCTGAGAACTGAGCCTTGTGAATGCATGTTTGAGTCTCCTTTCCATTCAAGGCTCCTCATTAGGCCCTGATGTACCGGAGCTGTTCTTCATTTTGAGTTGGCAGGACCCAAAGCCCCATTAGCAGTAATGTGCACCAGCAGGGCCCCGGGGAGAGGAAGAGGCCTGAAAGGCTTGAAGCTTCTGGTCCAGTTTTTAAAGAAAGAGAATGAAAGGCCCATGAAACTCAGAAGCACTCTCTTCCTTTGGCTCATTCACATGGAAATTCGAGTCTGATGAGAGAGGACAGGGAGGTGATGGCCCCAGGAGAGGGGTCACCATGACCTCCAGCCCCTCAGCTCCAGCCCTAAGCCACCAGGGCCAAATGGAAAGATTTTGATGTCACGTCTTCGACTGTTTGGCAGGAAGGACTAGGAGCATTCCAATTAATAAACTAACGAGTGCTCTAGACCCTAAGCTGCCTTCCTCTGGCACACGTATTCCCAAGGGTTGGGTACTGGGAAAACAACTCATCAAGCAAGACAAGAAACAAACCAGCTACATCTGAGGTCATTCCAATTCCTGGCGACGTGACCCTGTGTGTCAGAATAGCGTTGTGCCCACAGGATTCTCGCTGTGGGTTTTTAGGAAGTAGAGTGCCAGGCCTTTCTTCCAAGGAGCAGACATGGATCTCCAACCTTTTGATTAGGGACTGAGCAGGTTAGCCATGTGCACCACCCACTGACTCCTTAGACACAGGAAGCCCCTTTGATTGCTGTATCCCGACATAGAGGAGAACAAAGGCAGCAGCAATAGCATATGCAATGGTCAGCTACTGCCTTGGACATGCTAAGTAGGGTGCGCTCTGGCTTGGTGGTGCCAAGGTTAATGCCACAAAAGGAAGCTGTGGATCCTGTTTCATAAAACTTAACATAGCAGTCCTGACATAGGATTCATGTTTTGCAACCTGGCCTCTTGATGACAGATGTAGACAGAGCAAAACCGCCTTTGCTCTACTCACTCTGTTTACTACTTAGCCTGTGAGCGTCCCTGCCCAGAGCACAGCACTAAAGACAGCACCTGCCCTCATTGCAGTGGGGCAAGCTCCTGCACCTGCACCTGCACCTGCGCCCGGTGGCTCCTTAGCCCAGCATCCAGTGCACCCTTGGAGACAGGCAGGGCTGTGACCACTTCCATTTTACAAATGAGGAAACGAGTCCCTGAATGGATGCCAATAAGAAGAAGCCCCGGTGTTATAAAGATTAATCTGCATCCTTGCATGCAGGGAGCAATCTGGCTATACTTCTTCCAAGACAGATTTGCTTAGTTCTTCCAGCAGTCCACAGTACCCTCAGTATTCGTTGCCAGTACCATAATTCCTTCAAATACGTTGATTCTTCTGCAGTGTTTCTTATTCAATACCCAAGTTTCCCATGCATATGAGGCAATTAAAATACTATGGCTTGGGTTAGTTGCACCTTAGTCCTCAAAGGAGCATCCTTGATCTGTAATTCTTTGAAGAGATCTTATGGGACATATTTACCCAATGCAATGTGTTGCTTGATTTCTTGACTGCTGTTTCCATAAAAACTGATGTAGATTCAAACAGAATGATATCCTTTACAATTTGAATCTTTTCTGCATTGATCACAATATTATCTATTGGTCCAGTTGTGAGCATTTTCATTTTCTTTGCATTGAGTTGTAATCCATACTGAATGTTACAATCCTTGATTCCCCTTAGCAAGTGCTTCAAGTCCTCCTCACTTTTAGCAAGCAAGGTTGTGTTATCTGCATAATGTCTGTCACTTTCTCCTGGTCTCTTCAAGGTTCAGTGGTGAACTGACTGCCTCCTCCCTCTCTCACACCGTTAATCAACACTGCTCCTCCAACGTAATTGGGGAGACCATGAGTCAGAAGTTGGGTGAGAGGATTCACACATTTATGAGTCCTGGATCTGAGAGGGTCCTTACCCACTCATTACATAGTGGCCAGATAGGGGAGATTTAGGTCCTCTATGGACTGGCTCCCAGTGTTTAAGAGGAACTCTTGGGGATTGGGCTGCAGCCGATCTTCCTCAGAGTGCAAGAAGTACTGATTGACCTTGGGCAGGTGCAAACTTGGAAGGGCATGTATTAGGGGAGACAATCAGCTTGGTAATGAGTGAGAGTTCTTTGCTGGCCCAGGATACACAGTGCCTACCTCCCCTCAGGCCCACGCCCAAATTGCATTTGGGTCCAACACTGACGGACAGGAACCTTGAGAATCGGTTTGGTGAGCAGTGTTGTATATGCTCTATTTTCTCCTCCATCTTGTTAGTCTTGTCGATCATTGCATGACACTCCATTGTGATCTGGGAACCAGTCTTAAAACCAGGACTTTGATAGAGAACAATACGTAATTGTTTTCTACCTCTGGCTCCTACTGGCAGTAGGCTGCTGCTGAACTACCTGGCCATCTGTGACTACCTGGGTTCCACAACAGGTGTGTGGGGATCACAGACAGATATTTAAACAAGCAAGCAATAACTCTATGTCTCTAAAACAAGAGCCAATCTCTGCACATTTGTGGAAACAGAAGAAAACAACTTGGTTAACAACACTTACAGACATGGACACGGAGGAGGACAGGACCATGGATCTTCCCAGGAGGGAGCTAACAACGATGGTCCCCAGTTACTTTAAGCAACTGGAGGACATATTTGATAGAAATAGAGAAAAAGACAGAAGCAAATATAAAGGAACTCAGGAATTCCCTAATGACCATTTTGACAAAAATGAATGAAAAGCTTTAAGTAATTCAACAACTACAAATAGAAATACAAAAGATAAACATCAAATTATGAGAAGTGTATAGCACTATGAAAGAACAAAATAGAAGGATTGAAAAAATGTAAACCAGAATCAGCGATCTGGAAGATAAGACTCTGGAGAACAAAATACAAGAAGATGAAGTTATAAAAATGACTCGAAAACCTAAGAATTACATAAGACATGATCTAAAGGACCAACATTTGCCTGATAAATATTTCAGAGCAGAAAGGAAAATATTAGCTACAGAGAAATTAGTTGATGAAGTATTAAAGGAGAATATCTGTAGAATTATGACAGAACATAAAAATAACTGTTGAGGAAGCCCAAGGAACTCTAACCAGAACTGGTCCCCGAGGGAAATCATCACATCACATCATAACCAAACTTTCCAATATTAAAGATAAGGCAACAACCCTGAAAGCAGCACAACAAAGAGCAGCAATCACATATAAAGGCCAGCCAAATGGGATAAGTACATATTGTTCTACCGAAGCTAGGTAGAAAATAAAGTAATGGATTGATACATTCAAAATTATGAAATAAAGATAACCTGCCAACCATGAATCCTATATTCAGCAAAAATATCTCTCAAATATGAGAGAAAAATAAAATCATTTTCTGATGAGGAAAAATGAAAGGAATTTGTAAAAACAAGACCACTTTAAATATATATATATATATATATATATATGAATTATTTGGAGAGAATCTATAACAAAAGACAGTATCATAAAATTATCAGAAAAAAATTATTATGAAGAAAACATTATTTAAGTAATAGTAAAAGTGAAACTGAACTAAATAAATCCAAACAAGAAACCCCAGCTAACACTCCAACATGAAGATTTAAAAAGAAACAAAAACCCAGAGGGACTACAGTAGACAGCAAATGGTTGAAAGGAGCAGCTATCAAACCATTTGCAAAAGACAACAAACTGTTTTGAATTTGCAAAGTAAACTACAGAAAGCAAACAATCCTCAAAGAAAATGTTAAAATCTCAATAAAACAAAAACAAGGAAATCATATAAGCAAAGTGAGCAATAAGATTAATAATAACACTGAATGTAAATAGATGCAATTTGCCAGTGAAGAGACAAAGATTAATGGAATGGATAAGAAAAATAAACCTTTAATTTACTGTTTCCAAGAAACGTTCCTTAGATATAAAGATAAACATGGACCAAAATTAAGGACTGGAGAAATAACTGAGCAAGAAACTATAACCATAATTAATGTACATGCACCAAGTGGCGATGCATCACTTTTGACTCAGAATTGATCAACTAGAAGAAAATCAACAAAGACACAGAAGAATTAAACAACACTATCAATCAACTTAATCTCTTAGACATATATGGGACATTTCACCCAACAAAAACGTATTTTACACTTTTTCCTGGAACTCATGTTACCTATTCCAGAATAGATTACATTTTTGGCCATAAAACTAATATCAATAAATTTAAAAACATTGAGATACTATGAACAATTTTTTAGATCACAATGTTGTAAAATTATAAATCAACCATACGGTGATCAAGTTGAAAAAAAATCAAACACATGAAAATTGAACACTTTACAGAAGAACCACTGATAGTTGAAGAAATAAAGAACACAATCAAAATCATCCTTGAAACAACTGAGAACAAAAATACAACATATCACATCTTTGTGACATAGCAAAATCAGTACTCATAGGGTAGTTTATAGCAAAACCTGCACACATCAAAAAGGCAGAAAGAATTAAATAAACACCTTAACACATCAACTACAGCAATTGGAAAAAGACAACAAAACAAATCCTCAGATGTAGAAGAAAAGAAATAATAATAATCAGGGCAAAAATAGATGAACCAGAAAATTGAAAAACTACATGAAAAAATCAACAAGACAAGAAAAGATTAACAAAATGGATCAACCAATGGCAAACCTAACAAAGGAAAATAATGAGAAAAAGCAATTTTTACAATTCAGAAATTAAATGGGTGATATTACAACCAAATCGAATGAGATAAAATAACTACTCAGTATTTGAAAAATTGCATTCCAACACATTTGAAAATCTAGAAGAAAATGGATAAACTTATAGAAATGCTTTATTTACCTAAATTACCACAGATGATATAGAAAAGCAGAAAAAGCCTATAACATGAGGAGAAAGAGATTTAGTTAAAAAAGAAGTCCCAACATACAAATGCCCGAGACTAGATTGTTTCACTGGGGAATCCTATGGAACATTTAGAGAAGAGTTAGTACCAGTTCTACCTGAATTATTCCACAATATTCAAATGGACAATATACCATCAAACTCATATTATGAAGTAACTTTAATGTTGATAATTAAGGCAGTCAAAAACATCACCAGAACTGAAAATTATAGACCAGTATCTGTTAGATATAGATGCCAAGATTTTCAATAACATTCTAACCAACAAAAGTCAACAAAGCATCAAAACAACAATGTAGCATGAACGAGTGGGATTCATACAAAGTATGCAAGCATGGTTTCATATTAGAAAAACAATCAATGTAATTCACCACATGAACAAAATAAAGGGGAACCATACAATGATAACGATCTATGCAGGAAAGGCATGTCATAAAATTTGACATCACTCCTGATATAAAATAGGAATAGAAGAGAAATTTTTCTGATAAAGGCTATAGATGAGGTACGCAAAACCAGTGGTTAGTATCTCACTTAGTTGAAAGAAATGGAAAACATTCCCCCTTTGAATGGGAACCAGGTAGTGTGGCCCTCTATCACTACTTTTGTTAAATATAGTCTTGGAGGTTTTAGCTAGAGTTATAAGACATCAAAAAGGCATCCGCACAGGCACAGAAGGACAGCTCTATTTGCAGATGATATAGTCCCATATTGAAAACTCCAAAGATTCTATTAAAAAATTATTGGACCTAAATGAAAAATTTGGCAGCTTAGTAAGCTATAGGATCAGATACAGAAATCAATTGGATTCTTGTATATTAAATAAGGTGACACCATAAAAGATATTAAAAGAATAATATCATTTATAATCACTACAGAAAAGAAAGAATACTTAAAAATAAATCTAAACAGAGAAACAAAAGACTTATCACCAAGAAATCTACTAAGGATTCCTATACAAACTCAGACAAATCGAACAAGCTACCATGCTCCTGAGTAGGTAACCTAAACCTAGGAAGAATGTCACTATGTCCACTGATCTTTTCTTCCGTTCCTGTCTTTTTAGTGATCTTTGCTCTCTTCATGCGTGTTGTCCTTGATGTGCTCCCACAGCTCGCTAGGTCTTCAGTCATTAGTGTTTAATGCATCAGTGTTCATGTGAGTCGAACAGACAAACAAGTGACGGTTGAACACATCAGGCAGTGGTAATTTATAAATGGTGGTCACTATGTAGGGCTGGGTTGTCTAGAGAAACAAAATCAGTGACACTCCTATCTATGCATAGAAAAGAGGTTTAAATCAAGTCCATAAATCCAATGCAAGCTGGAACTCTCCAGATTCACCTAGCTGCAGGCCAATGTCACAGAAAGGTGAAACAGGATGCAGGAAGATCAGACACCGGTGGGTACCCAAATACATAGAGTCTAGGTCAGTGGAAACATGGAAGGGTGGCGATAGCTCTCAGGGTCAGGTGACCCACTGTGACCCACCCCTGGAGGCAGGAGCAGAGTCCTAGCCAGCAAGAAAGCATAGGGGCAGAGAGAGAAAGTTCCCAATTTCTCCCTTTTAAAAATGTTGCACACACCCAAGGAGGAGGCATCATCAGGCTACACCTGATTAATAGGTTGGATTCTACCTCTACACTTTCATACAAGTTCACATTTATATAAAATCTAACTGCCACAGACAATAAAACAATTCATCAAATTCATTATTCTAGACTAAATGAAAGTCTATAAAAACTACTCACATACACATTAGCTTCTTCAGGCTACTTTGGAGCAATTTTTGTTTTCTATTCTGTTTACACCCTTGATTTTGATTGTTGGTGAAAATGACCATATTATATTTGCTTCCATCCTGCAGACCTGAACATTGGTCCTCTTTCACTATTGACCTCTTCTGTTCCTTCGACTAACATGCACTTTACTCTCAACAAATGGCCTGCCCAGGCAGCAAGCTCCCACAGAACATACTTTGGCACAGCCCTTGATGTCAGTGTTCTGAGATAAGGCAGCTCTTGAGCTCTATCCCATTGCCAAGCATCTGCTTATCAAGAGGCAAAGCAAATATTGTTGGAATGTCTCAGAGTCCTGCTAACCAAATATACGGGGACTCAAGTCACCTTGCTAAGTGTTCTGAACACCCTTTTCATCTGATATTGACAAACCCTTGAAAGAAGTCAACAACTTCCATGAGGCTACGTATTCGCCTGCCCTTTCACATTGTACAAGTGAAGCTGACCCACACGAATAGAAATTCCACAAGGATGGACTGTTTTGCCTGTTTTGTTCCATAATATGATCCCTGGATAAGTTTAGTGTACTAGTAGACTAGTACCCAAAGAATGTTAGACAAATACTTAGTTTTAATTGCATTGAAATTTCCAGACAGTGAAATGCACAAATATTGATGGTGTAATTCAAAGAATTTTGAGTAATATATATGCTCAATGAACAACCTGGTCATAATCTAGAGCATTATCATAACCTCAGAAAACCTCCTCATGCCCTCTTCTAGTCAATGCCAGGATAGTACAATAGGCAGCCTCTATTTTAATTTTTATCTCTATCTATCTATCTACCTCCCCATTCTTGAAATAAATGTAAATTAAACCATAGGGTGTACACTCTTTTATTTTAAGTTTTTTTTTACTGTGGATTAGGTGAACGTTTACAGAGTAGATTATCAGTTTCAAATTAAACAATTAATATACATTTTATGTCAACTCATTTCCTGAATGTATCATCGTTTATTCTGCTTGATCCTTATTTCTTGTTTCTATTCCATCTTTTTCCCCTAACATCCTGAACTTTGTCTTTGTATAAATGCTACCCTTCTTATCTTACATGATTGATTAGTCTATCACTAGGGTGGGTGCAAGTCCAGACCTGAAGGGTGAGTCAGAGTCATCATCTCAGGGGTCTCAACCTGTCTCTTTCCAACCAGTATACCTGATTCTTTGCACTATTTTGAGTTTTGTTACACATTTTCCTTCCCCTTCATCCAGGACCTTCTAATGTGACCTTTTCAGAGTAGTTGGTGGTGATAGCAGGGCACCATCTAGTTCTCCTGGTCTCAGGTTTTGAGAGACTGATGTTTGCTTAATCCATTAGTTCATTGGACTAATTATTTAAACATGTCTATCAATTTTCATTATTATCCTTTCCTGCAGGAGAGACCAATAGTTGCAACTTAGATGGCCATTCACAAGCTATTAAGACTCTAGTCACTACTCACCCAAGCAGCATAGAGAACATTGTCTTTGTGATCAATGTTATACCAACTAACCCCAGGACTAGAACCCTGAATCCCAGGCCCAGTGATTTGTTCTCTCAAAGTATTTCGTTCTATCTAAGAAGTTTTCATAATTTTGACATCTGTATGCTCCATATTAATGGATACATTTTCAGCAAAGGTAATACACATATACAAATCTCTTCTCTCAGATCTACATCTATTCATGGGTATTCTAATACATACTCTTTTGTGTTTGATTTTTTCACTCAACATGTTCTGGAGATATACTTATGTTTTGCTTGTATTAGTATTTTCTCGTGTATTGCTCCCTTCTAAGTAATATTCCATAAGAGGATATTCTGCAATTACTTTCATCATTCACTTATTGATAGTCTTTCTTTACAGGATTTATACTATGAATAATGATGCCAAGAACATTCTTATATGTCTTTTTGTGAACATGTTTTTATTTCCCTTGTATTTATAAATGCTTAGGAGTGAAATTTCTAGATCATAGGGCAGGAATAACTTTATTAAAATCTGCCAAGCTAGCAATCTTTGTTAAATTACTTAGCTCTTTGAAACATGTTGTTTTCCAGAAGAAAGGTCTTTTTCCTTTCTTTATCCATTATTGTCAAATTCATTTATTATAATTTTGCCACTTTCTAAATGAAGACTTCTATGATTGCCACATCACTTATTAAATAATTTTTAAGCCTAACAATTATTTTTGCATATCTACCAGGTTCCTTGCATCTTACTATGCATCAAACTACCAGATGGGGAATAGTCTTTTCTCCCAGGAAGATGACAGTCTAGTGAAGTCTGAGAGATAGGATGCAGGGTGAGCAAGGTGTGAATGAAGCTCAGGCCCTGGAAAATGGAAACACCTAACTCAGTTTGAGAGCATTTCCCAGGACTTGACACCTCCATGGAGTCTACTATCTGGAGTGATTAGGTAAGAGAGCATCCGGTGCAGAAAATAGCAGATGATGAGAGAGATGAAGAGAGTATGCTTCATTTGAGAGAACAAGTGGGTCCCAGGGCCCAGAGTGCTGAGTGGGAGTCAAAAGAGGCACCAGGGAGACAAAGGGGCTACAGGGAGCATTAAAGTCCTCTACAGCCATATGAAAAAAGCCAGACTTTTTCTTGAAAACAGGGAGGTGACATTATCAGAATCCAGTACCCCCTCCACTTTGCAGGTAGTTGGCTTAACCTTTATCATGCCAGTTGGTCCAATTTGCCTCTTGTTTTGGTAGTTTGCATATCTGTCTCCAACCTTCCTCCAGCAGTGTTTCCCCAAGTGGCTGAAAATGCCCCTTAGGCATGTTGGAACTATTGGGGATGGGCTGCAAAAGCAGATACCTACACTTTATCCTAGAGTATGGGCTATAGTATAAAAAATTTTAATTGCCAGGGAGCAGCGCTGAATTTTTTTTCTGTGAAAAGGGGCGGTAGGTCAAATAAGTTTTGGAATCTAAGCTGTAAGTTAAGCCTTATGAGTTTCTTAAGCCTCGTGATCTTCACAACTCCATGGTACCTACCACCACACATTGTAACACTCTAAGCACAGTGCTTTGTGGGGTTTTTTATGCATGAGCTTTAACCTGGCGTAGTTGGTTATGGCTTGGGCTGTTAATGACAAGGTTAGCAGTCAGATGCTCCACAGGAGAAAGATCTCCCTGAAATTCACAGGCAGGTCTACCCTGCCCTATAGAGTCACTGTGAGCCAGAATTGATTAGATGGCAATGAGTTTGGTTTGGGGTTTGAATGACCAACCTTAGGACTGCAAAGCTGGGATTTAAGGAGGAATGGGTCCCATTGAAACCGATCCGAAAGAAAAGTTCTGAACTTTAAGATCAAAGTGTGGGGCTGGTGGTGGAGGGGTGTGAATTAAACCTGGAATACTGGCAGATTAGTTACTCCTGTCATACTGCTTCCCAACCAGAATCCCTCTGAGGTATATCTGGGGGTTGCTTTTCTGACATCTTCCAGAATTTCCATCTAGTGAGCACATGGCTTTGTTTTCACATGAAGAGCAAAGGGTTCCGTGTATTCCACACTAAGAGCTTGGAAAGCACACGGAGCATGGGCAGCAATTATAATAGGGAAAGAGCATGATCTGTCCAAAGAAAGCGAGGCTCTGCACAGAGCCAGAATCCAGCTGGATCTTTGGCCAGTCAGTTGTGCTATGCAGGGAATGTTGAAGTTCAGGGTGAGCGTGTCCTGATGCTGTGCCAGAACAGCAGGTGCTGGCTAGGCTAGGGTTACAGTTACAAGCACAACTGCTTATGTGTGTGTACACTTTGCTTTATTGAGCCTCAAGATACCATGTTTTATGTAAATTCAGTGTCAGTGGCAACACTGCTTGGTGTAAGCCCATCACAGCGTTTTTCTAACAGCACATGCTCACTGTGTGCCTTTGGGGTATATTTTGGCAATCCTCCCAATATTTCAAAATTTTTCATAATGCTGTGGCACATTTAATAGACTACCCACTCCCATCTCGTTGTTTCTGACTCATAATCGCCCCAAAGACAGTGTTAACTGCATGATAGTGTTTCCAAAGCTTTACATCTCTACGAAAGCCAACCACCGTATCTTTTCCCACAGAATGTCTGGTGGGTTTATGCTGCCAACTTTTGGGTTAGTATCCCAGTGCTTAACACCCTGAGCCACCATCAATCCTTACGAGACTGTTGGGTAGGGAAAACATAACTTGGATATGCACTGGGAAACCAAAAATCTTATGTGACCAGTTTATTGCCGTGGTCTGGAGTCAACCTTGCCATATCCCAGAGGTAGGAAAGCAGAGAGAGAGAGAGAGAGAGAGAGAGAGAGAGAGAGATCCCATTACATACTTAAAGGGTTCTGGTGGTTTGGCAATGGAACCCCACAGGTGTTTCGCAGTAGAAAACACCTGTTGATATACTCCAGTAGAGGTAAAACCTTAGGAGAGAATTACACTCTGTCCTAAGGAGCTGTGATGACATGGCAGTTTATGTGTGGGGCTGCCAAGAACAAAGTTGGTAGTTTATGTGTGGAGCTGCCCCAAGGGAGTAAAATGAGGCTATCATTTCCCCAAAAGGTCTACAGCCTTGGGAACCCACAGGGGGCAGTTCTACTCTCATATAAGTGTCTGTGAGTTGGAATTGACTGAATCATACACAGCAGCAGCATTGTGCACTTGCCCCTGAGAATACAGAGCTAACCAGAGCCAGTTCCTGCCCTCAGGGGGCTTACAGCACAGTGATAGACACAGGCTCATAAACGATATGCATAGAAAATGGGAACAGAGATCCAGGCCTATAATGCAGCCTTGAGGGGCTTAGGGAAGGTTTTTAAGGTGTTGTTTAGGCTAAGGCTTCTGAGTCTATCAGCAGAGGGATGGTAACTAGGCAAAGGAAAGAACAAGATGAAGGGCAGCCATTCACGACTGCGGGGCCAGTTTGAGAGGGGCATGAAGGTCCCAGCAGTGTCCAGGGTACTCCCCGGGCAGTTCGGTGGGACTGGGGAAGAAAACAGTTAGAGGGCTACATGTGCAGACTGAACACTATGAAAATAGATGGGCGCCACAACATTCAGCAAGTTCATGCACATTACTTGGCAGCAAACCTGTTTACAAGGTTGGGAGTGTGGACATCTTTGGCAATAGACACACAATGCCAAGCTTACCAGGATGCATGCAAGGAGAATCCCTCATTGATTCATTTACTCTCAACACACATATGGAACGAGTCCTGAGTGCCAGGCACCAAGAGCGCCCTGGTGAGAATGATGCTTCTCAAAAAGTGACTAACACTTGGCGCTCTGTTCAAGGGGTGGGGGTGGGGGGACTCCAAAGATAGTCACTGAGTGAATATGTGAATGAATGAATACATGAATGGGTCTCTTTCCCAAATAGCATACAATCTTGTGGGAGAGAGACAGAGAGCTAATTTGGAACGATTATAGCTAGGATAGAATAGGGGGCTCATTCCAAAATACCTGTAGGGGACAGGCAAGCAAAGTCGTGAAGAGGAGACGTCTAAGACACTACGGAGTAGAAAGGGCCACAGAAAGTGTCTGCAGACACAGTGACTACTCAGTTCCAAGGGACTCACAAAAGAAACCCAATGCCAGGAGGTTGATTCGAAGCCATACCCGCACTACTGAGGGTCTTTGAGATTACAACTCTGTACGCGAGCCGACGGCCTCATCATTCTCTCAAGGAGTGACTGGTGGGCTGGAACTGCCAGGTTTGCTAACAGTCAAATGCTGACCTGATGGCGACAATTAGAATCAAAGGGGAAATTTGTATTTTTTTTGTCAAGGGAAGTGGAAACTCAGTCTAAACCAGTTAGTTGCTTCCATATGCCCAAGATTCCAGCTCAAATAAGCTGGTACATGAAGATGGTGGCATAGACAGGAATCCGCAAGGCACAAGGCCTGGAAAAGCTGCCCTGGAGGGACATGGCATGTGGCTCAGGGAGGTGCTTCGTTGGAGAGTGGGTAGCACTGTGTTCACAGACAAGAGGGTCAACAGTGTCAGGCGCGGCTGGCAGTTCCGACCACTGCTACCCGGCTGTCCACCTAGTGCGGATTTGAGCTTGGGTCAGTCTCCTGCCTCCTTAGCCCTAGACTGGGGGTCAGTGCAGCTCCTTCCTGCAGAGACCCCGGGATCAGGGCCATTCCCTGACCGCGGCCATCTGACTGGGGTCTGTTGTGCAGAAGGAAACAGAAGAAGGTAGTGTGTCGTGACCCTGCCTCCTCCTCCTCCTCCTCCTCGTCTTCCTCCTCCTCCTTTCCCCCCTCTCCCCCCTCATGCACTGCTTCCTCCCCCACCACATGAAAGCGGCTGAGCAAACAGAAATCAAAGAAGATTATATGCTGCTGGAACCCCGCGGGCTTCCGCCAGCACCATCTCCCTGCCAAATGGTTATGTAAGCCGTGGCCCCACTCGGGCTGGGCGCAAACAGAGGTGCCATTGAAAGCCCTTCCCTGACCTGCTCATCACTAGGTCCTATCCTACCTGGGGAAAGCCACCCAGGGAGGGTGGAGGGTGAGGGGGGGGGCTGACTATGTTTGTGTTTGCTTTCACATTTGGTTGGGATTTCCCTCTCCATTCCTGTCTGCACAGGGGTGTGGGCGGCTCAGGATTTGCAGTTTACTTTGGTTGGATGCCAGGTGACTAAGAAGTTTTGTGCTGGAAAACTCCATTTGACAAGCCAGGGGCATCGGGTGTTTTTCAGCCTCTGAAGTGAATACCGCACGTTGGTTGTTTATATGCTAAAGGCTCAACAAGTAACTCCGGGACCCGAAGTGACCTCCTGGCCAGAAAGGGCCTGACCACAGGGCTCTGGTGACCAACACTTATTTCTATTTAGGGATTCGAGCGTGTCCCTCAGCCACAACCACCTAAAGGGACCGATGGGAACCTTGCCTCTGAAGCACAAGTGCCGTAAGCAAATAAACTGAATCCGCAGAGCGAAACGCCTTCCTTCACCCCCACAGGGTGCTCGACACTCACCTGGTCCCACAGAGAGCACAGTGAAGGTTCGAAATGTTTGGCATCGTTCTGATGGCATCTGAAATGAAGCTGTTTAGAGTTGCTGATGTCCAGACGTTCTATGTTCATATTTATTCAACACTGGGCTTCCCTTGCTCTCCCTGTTGCCACCTGACCTGTAACTGACCACACTCCATGTGAGATGCTCAGACCTCAGGTCAAAGGAGTTTGCATTTTGAAATCACCTAAGACCTGTGTGACAAACACAGTTCTGCCACTCCGAGGCCATGTGACCTTGTGCTATGTCTACATCTAGACATCCCACTGGAGTGTTCTCTTAATTGGTCTGCATCGTTTTCAGGAAGCGCAGACTGCCAGGACAGCCAAACTGGCCTCCGAGATTGGCTGACCACCAGCCTTCACTTGTCCCATTGTGGAAAGCGTGAGCAGGGTCAGTGCACGAATCTTGTGCTGGGTGGGGGAGAAGGACGGGACGGGAACCCAGGAGCGAGCCTAGCCTCCCTCTGCTACTCATCTCTGCCCTCACTAGCACCTGAGCGTTGGGACAGTGAGTGCCTGGTCAGCGATTCCCCCCACTTCTTACCTGCAAGTTACACTTTCTACCTAGCGCAGAGGTCATTGGGGAGGAAGATGTTAGCAAATTCAGATTCCTTGTTCAGACATTTGGAAGAAACTTGAACCAAAGAAGCCATTGCCTTATCTAGATCCCAATCTAAAAATAAAACATATTTGACAGAGGCGCCCCATAAGCAACATGACAGGAAGAGAGAACTCTAAGACCCTGAGAATTGTTTTTCCCAAGTGTTGAATTGTAGCTACAACATGAGAGCAATCGTCAGGCAGTATATTTCCCCTCCCATTGTCTGAATCTAAAGAGAGGAATCCCTGTATTTTAACATAGGTCCCTAGTTGGTACAAACATCTAAGCACTCAATGACTCGCAGCTCTCTGGCCTTTCAGACCCCTTCAGAGGCACCTCAGCAGAATGTCTTGGCAATCACCTTCTGGGAGGGTGGAGCCATGGAAATCCTATGAAGCTGTTCTACCCTGCAACGCTCGAGCTTGCCATGGGTGGAATCAATTTGACGATCACGATTCTCTTCCCTCCTTCACGGCAGCTTTCCCTCCTATTCAGCTTCAAGATGGTCTTTGGCTGGTATCACAGAATGAATTGTGGGCCCTGAAAAATATGTGTCAACTTGACTGGATCATGATTCTCAGTGGCTTGGAGTTATGTAATGATGTGATCATCCCCCATGATGTGATCTCATGTGATCAACCAGTAAGTTGTAAAGTTATTAGAGTGACTTTTTTGTGGTCGTTAAAGGCTCTCACGTGGCCCTATGTACAGCAGAACATTATACTGTCTGGTCCTGCACTATCTTCCCCATTATTATGCTTGAGCCCACTGTTGCAGCCACTGTATTAATCTAGCTCCTTGAGGGCCTTCCTCCTGTTTGGTGACTCTTACTTCACTATGCATCATTTCCGCTAAGGGCTGGCTCTTCTGACAACATGCCCAACGTTCATGAGATCAAATCTTACCATTCTTGCTTCCCAAGGGCACTCTGGTGATACTTCTCCCAAGATAGGTTTGTTTGTTCTTTTGGCTGTTATTGAGTTTTCGGTATTCTTCAACATCATAATTCAAATGCATCAATTCTTTCCAATCTTCCTTACTCATTGTCCAGCTCTCCCATATATATGAGATGATAAAAATGATTTGGGTCAAATGTACCTTAATCCTCCCATTGGTCTATGTTCTTCAACACTTTAAGGAGGTCTTGCTCAGGGAATTTTTGCCATGTCCTTTGTTTGTTTGTTTTTTTTTTTGGCTGCTGCCTCCATGAGCATTTATTGTGACTCAAACTAGATGAAATCCTTGACAGTTTCCATCTTTCCCCCATTTATCCAGTGATGTTAACTACAGGTACTATTGGAGAGAGGGGTGTTTGTTTTCTGTTCATGGAGTTGTAGTACATACTGAAGCCTTTTATCTTCATCACTTAGTGCTTGAAGTCTTCCTCAGTATCAACAAGCAAGGTTTGTCATCTGCCTATCACAAGTTGTTACTGAGCCTTCATCCAATTCTGGTGCTGTCTCATATAGTCCAGCAGTCTGTACCATTTGTTCAGCAAACATAATTAATAAGTATGGTGAAAGTACATAGTTGTGACATATACATTTTCCGATTTTAAAAGATGCAATACTCCCTTTCTCTGTTTGAATGAGTACCTCTTAGGCCACGTACAAGTTCTGCAGGAGCACAAAGAAGTGTCCTGGAATTCCCATTCTTCCAAAGGCTATCATAGTTTATTGTGAGCTACACAGCCAAATACTTTAGCACAGGCAATAAAACACATGAGAACATCTTTCTGATATTCTCTGCTTTCAGCTGAGATAATTTGATGTCAGTAATGATCTCTGTCATTCCATGTCCTCTTCTAAATTCATCTTCAATTTCTGCCAGCTGTCTACCTACTGCTACAACTCCTTATGAACTACCTTCAGCAAAATTTTACTTGTCTGTCTGTAATGTTAATGATACTATTTGATAATTTCTGCATTCTGTTAGGCCACTTTTCTTAGCAGTGGGCAAAAATATAGATCTCTTCATCAGTTGGCTAGATAGCTGCCATCCAAATCCCTTGGCATAGACTAGTAAGTGTTTCCAGTGCTGCATTAACGTAGGGAAGCATTTCAAAGGGCATTCCAACCATTTCTGGAGCCTTGTTTTTGGCTAATGCCTTTAGTACACTTTGGACTTCTTCCTTCTCTAGCATTGGTCCTTGATCACATGCTTCCGCTTGAAACGGGGGGCTGTCAGCCCATTCTCTCTGGCACAGTGACTGAGCATGCCTTCCATTTTCTTTTGACGCTTCCTGGTTTATTCAATATCTTGCCCACAGAATCCTTCCATATTTGAACTTGAGGTTTGATTTTTTTCATTAGTTCTTTCAGCTTGAGGAATGCTGAATGCGTTCTTCCTGTTCGTTTTCCTGTCCTGGGTCTTTGTACATTTCATTATAATGCTTTACTTCATTGTCTTGAGCTAAAATAATTTCCATTTGCTTTTGCTACCACTGAAAGTTTTCAGAGTCTCTCCTGATATCCAATATCCAATATGGTCTGTTCTTTCTTTTGTTCTCTTTCTGTCTGTCTGTATTTTTAACGGTCCTTTGCTTTCTTCATGGATGATGTTATTGATGTCATCCCCAAACTCATCTGGTCTTTTGGTCACTAGTATTGAATGAATCAAATGTATCTTGAGATGACCTCTAAATTCAGGTGCAATTATTGTTGCCAGGTGCTATCGAGTCAGTTCTGACCGTTAGCACCACAGAACGAAGCTCTGCCTGGTCCTGCACCATCCTCACAATTGTTCCTGTGCTTGAGCCCATTGCTGCAGCCACTGTGTCAATCCACCTCCTCAAGGGTCTTCCTCTTTTTTCTTGCACCTGTACCTTGTCAGGCATGGTGCCCCTCTTGAGGGATTGATCTGTCCTTACAACATGTCCAGAGTATGTGAGATGAAGTCTCTCCACCCTTGCCTCTAAGGAGCATTCTGGCTGCAATTCTCCCAAAACAAATTTATTTGTCCTTTTGGCAGTCCACGGCACTTCCATTATTCCTTGCCAGCACACAATTCAAATGCGTTGATTCTTCTTCAGTCTTCCTTATTCAACATCCAACTTTCACGGGCATACGAGGCAATAGAAAAATACCATGATTTGGGCCCGGCACACCTTAGTCCACAAAGTAACATCCTTGCTTTTCAATACTTTCAAGAAGGTTTACAACTGATTTACCCCATGCAACCATGTTTTGATCTCTTGACTGCTGCTTCCATGAACATTAATTTTGGATCCAAGCAAGACAGATGCTTTACAACTTCAATTTTTTCACTATTTATTATGATGTTACCTATTGACCCAGTTCAGGTAGGATATGCTAAAGGCTGGACTTTGGCTTTCATAGAATTGTTTAGATTTTTCTCAGCTTCTAGCTGAACTCCCATATAAGCAATTAACAGACTATTCTACAGTTAGCCCCTGGCCTTGTAAGATGTACTATGAGGGCAATTGCCCTGGTTGTGCCTGGATGACCATATCTTACAAAAGATAAAAGGAGAAAGACGTGAACAGAGAGGAGAGAGTTCAGTACCACCAAGAAAGACGAGCTGACAGCATCCTTTGGACTGGAGTGGGAGGGGGGTCCCTGTGAAGAGAACCTCATAGACCCAGGGACAGGTCTCCAAGAAACACCAGGTCCACAGATGCTAGAGGACCTTCCCCCAGAGCTGACAAGAGAATGCTTCTCTTACAGCCACTGTCCTGAATGTGACCTTCTAACTTTCTGAACTGAAAGAAATATATTTGTTTTTGTTAAAACCATCTATTTGGGATATTTCTTTTATAGTTATACTAGATAGTTAAGAGAGCTGGGAAATGAAATGTGGGCCCAAATTCAGTGCAGCATTTTTCTTTCTTTCTTTCTTTTGGCTACTGCCCACCTTCTGCCCAAACAGAGGGCTAAAATCCCTACTCCTGGAATCTGCTGACCTCTGTGCATGAGCTCATCAGCTACTGCTGTTCTTGTGGGTAATAATTAAACTCATGTTGATGAGCCTTTCTTTATGTTAGCCCTCCCCCACCCCCGAAAACTATTGTACTTATGTGGTTATGTTGGGACCCTTTGCACCAAGCCTTTTTGAGTATCTTTCGCTCTCTGCCCCACTCCTGGTCCCCATCCTGGATAGGAATGGACAGCTGAGAACCCTCCTATCTGAAACCCTTCAGATTACTACCTGGAGAAAGGGGGCATAAGTAAGATAATGGTGCATAGTCCTGACTAATAGGCATGTCATAGAGCATTCCCTTAATGTGGGTGCTGGTTGAGAAGAAGGGCAGATAACAGGGAAAGACAGCCAGTTACAGGGTGTAGCTGCACCACCTGTACCTCTCCTTCCATGGGGACAGAAAGAATGAGACCTCACGTGCCTAACACTAAGCGTCATGTGCTGGAAACAAATAGAGTGAAAAGGCTGACCAGCCAACCATCCTGAATTCCTGAGACAGGCCTCTATGCAAACCCAGGCATTGACTGCAGTTCTACTAGCTCGTAAGAGATGGGTAGAGTCAAGCGTTTCAAATGGCAACCATTCCCAAAGGTGCAGATAACAGAGTTAGAGTGTGCGACACAAGATTTTTGTCAACCATGCTTTCCCTATTAGAGAAATTGCCAACATGCCCGTATGTCTTAAGATTTAGAACCACAGAAACACCAGGATATATATCATCTTGCGACTTCTATACTACGTGATGAGCTCAATTGACCTCTATACGATCACTCACCGGGACTTCTTAGTCTGCTCAGGGTCATAATCTTGTGAATAATGAATCAGGTTTTCCTAGAAGCTTCTAAGAGTAAAAAAATCTTCTAGATTTTATATGGGCCTTTGGAGAACTTTTTACAAGTACATTTTACTTCTTAGAGGAGTTGCAAAATTACAGAAAAATTGTGGAGATAAGAGAGAGTTCTCATTGCCAATCTGTCCTGTTTGTTATACTTAATGAACAGCTAAATCTCTATACTTCAGAGAATGGGGTTTTACAGAAGATTGAGGTTAAAATCCCCCAGAGGTCTCTTAAGGCTGACTTTCATTGCCCTAGAGCAGTGACTCTCCACTTGGGGGTCGCATGACCCTTTCACAAAAGACCTTTCACAGGGGTCGCCCGATTCATCACAGTAGCAAAATGACAGTGATGAAGTAACAACAAAAATCATTTTATGGTTGGGGGTCATGACAACATGAGGAACTGTATGAAGGGGTCGCGGTATGAGGAAGGTTGGGAACCACTGTCCTAGAGAGAATGTTCTTGACTCCAATCTTCCCATTACGCCGGAGAAAACTGGCTGTTTGCTCCCTTGCTGATGTTTTCCTACAAGATAAAAGTTCTCTTCTGATCGAAGAAATTGGCTGTCCCCGTCACAGATCTCTTTATCTTATTAAGCTATTTCCCTCAAAAGCATTTTTAAAATAGTAGTGGAGTGAATTTGTTAGGGGTCGTGATTTTGGAATCCGATTGAATCTCAGCTTTGCCATTTATAACCCGTGTTACCTTTGTAGAGCCTCATTCTGTTCCAACTGTAAAGGGAAGGTGGTTTTCTGCATTTAATAATCATTCAGTAAGTCACACCCACCTTCCTGTGCTCTGCTTTATGGTACTTCAAAGAGAATTGCTTTGTAAACTTTTAACAAATCAGAGGTTTATGACAATTCTGGGTCCAATAAGTTTCTTGGTGCCATTTCCCCAACAGCATGTGCGTATTTGATGTCTGCATGTCACGCTTTGGTAGTTCTCGCGATAGTTGAAACTTTTCAGAAATGCTATTGCGGTTATTTTAACTTATGGCAACCCTGTAGGACAAGGTGGAATTGCTCCTGTGGGTTTCTGAGACTGTCACTCTTTATGCGAGTAGAAAGTCATGTCTTGCCTCCATGGAGTGACTATTGGTTTCTAACTGCTGACCTTGTGGCTTGCAGCCCAACACGTAACCACTGTGCCATTTGGACCACCATACTGTTGCCATGAGTCAGAACTGACTCCATAGCAGGGACTTTGTTTATTTGTTTGATTTTGCACTTATTAGACTACCAAATCACTGTCATTGAGTCAATTTGGACTCATGGTGACTCCATGGGGCAGAGGAGAACTGCTTCCTAAGGCTTTAGAGGCTGTAAACATTTACAGCTTCATCTTTATCTTGCAGACTAGCTGGGGGATTTGAGCAAACAACTTTGCAGTTAGCAGCCCAGTGTGTAACTCTCTGGGTCACCTTGAACAGACTGCCATGTAGTATAAACATAACTTCTGTATGCACAGGGACATTTTAAAATTCATGTGGCTTACTTTATTGTGATATGGTTTTATTTCAATGGTCTGGAGCTGAACTGTCAATATCTTGGAGGCATAGCTGTATCAATAGCTGTCCTTCATTTTAAAACACGAGACTCTTTTGAGATGCACCAGTGGTCCATAGTCTAGTCAATGAGTAATCTAGATCAATTTCATGAGAAATCTCTTTTTCAACAAAGATATGCAGCAAAGGTCAGCAGGAAGAAGAGAACTAGAGAAGCATAAACTTAATGGCCTGAAGAATTCCCTCTAAATTGGAAAGAAAAAGACAATTATGGGACCACTGAAGTGAAAACAGGGAGAAGTTACCCCTAGGCCTTGTCTGTTTCTGCATTCCACTTGCAGAATTAAAAACAACGACAATAACACAGTAAATGTTCCAGGCAGCAAACATTTTCATCGAAGACATGGTTTAGGGAGAAATGATGTTTCAGGGCTGGCATTATGGGGATCTAGGCCCTGCTTAGCCCTCCCACCCACTTACCTCCCACCTCCAGTACATTTTCCAATATTCCAGCCAAGTGATTATCTTTATTACCAGTGTCTGCTGAGCCTGCCACGACTCCTGACGGCCCCAACCACTGAGCAATGCCAGCCCCGTGATTAGCTGTGGATTGGATTATTGTGATCCTAGGGTTTTCACCAGTGGATTTTCAGAAACAAATCATTAGATCTTTCTTCCTAATGCGCCTTAGTCTGCAGGTTCTGCTGAAACCTGTCCAGCATTATACAATAAACAGGACTCCCCTGAGAGGCTGCACATGAAGAGCTGGACGTGGACCTGGATCTTCCACATGGAAAATGAGAACTCTACCAGAGAACCACCAGTGACTTCCAGCTATGTGGATGTACTGAAGTTTATCCCCCATGTGGGCCCTCTGGGCCATCTGTGCCTTTGAATACACTACCCGCCTCGGCCTGGGTGCATCTCCATCTCTTCACCTGGCTGGCATATTCTTAAAGCTTTGCTCAGATCTTGCCTACTCCGTAATGCATCCTCTACCTAGCAACAGCCTGTGAGGGGCATGTTCCCGAAGGCTTCTGGGCTTCATTCTCATTACATGGAACCGACGTCCTCATTTCTCTCTTCCACTCTGGTGTCAGCACCACAGGGCATCCTGTGTCTAGCATGATACACTAAACTGGTACGCAGGAGATGTTGGCTAGTGCCTTTTCTCTGATCATCTGCAAGCCTGTAGTTTAGGGCTCTTGACTCTGCTGAATCTTCTTAAGCAGGAGGAGTTAGGGAACACACATCAACTTGGTTCAAGTTGCACATCTATCCCACAGACATAAAATGAGAACATCTTAAGGTTTCTCTTTTAAAAATAATTAAAGCCAGTATAGATTTAAACAGTAACATCTAACAGCTGCAACGTGCAATGGTTTCCAGGCTCCAGGGAATTAAACAACATCAATCTGTTGTGATTCCCCCCCCCCCCCCCCCCCGGTAAACGAGGGTTCTTATTTGAAAATGTTGCCTGTCCTGTGAGAATGCTCAGTGCTGCGAGCAGGACCTCACCTCAGAGAAGAAGTGCCTTGCCACCCCCACACACAAGCCCTCCCGCAATCGAGACCTGGTCTACCTGCTCACTTTCCTTTACTCACTGACCATTATTAGTAGCACAGACAAGGAAACAAAAAAATGTCTAATGACCAAGGTCACACAGCTCCCTAGTTTTGAAAGTTCAGGCCCATCAGCTTGCTACCAGAGTGTCTAACCACCCCACTCTAGTCTTTATTAGCTTGCACCTCGTGCCGGGTACTTTCAATAACCTCACACGCATGTGAAATTTGGCCATTGGAAAAGCAAGATGGAAGAATCATCGTTGCACTTGAAATAAGTGTTGGTGAAAAAGATGAAAACGACCACGAATGACCGAAAGAACAACCAGATCTTTCTTGCAGGAAGCACAGCCAGTGTTCCATGAACGCAAGGAGGGTGAGACTGGGACACATGCTTCGAACATGTTATCAGGAGAACCAATCCCTGGAAAAGGCAGGGCAAACGAGGAAGACCCTCAGCGAGGTGGAGTGACACAGCAGCTGCAAAAATGGGTTCTGACATGACAGCAAGTGTGAGGACGGTGCAGGACTGGCCGTTTCCTTATGTCGCATAGAGGGTTGCCGTGAGTTGAAACTGGTTCGATGACATCTAATAACAATTATATATATGTTATATGTGTGTGTGTAATCTATGCATACAGACACTGACAGAAACATATACATATATATAAAGAGTTGTATCTGAGTAAACTGAGTAAGCTTTAACCAATATGGAAATAGACACACTTTCTTTTTTTTTTTTAATTTTAACAATTTATTGGGGCTCATACAATTCTTTTCACAGTTCATATATATACATACATCAATTGTATAAAGCACATCTGTACAGTCTTTGCCCTAATCATTTTTTTCTCTTTTCTTCTTTTACATTTTATTAGGGACTCATACAACTCTTACCACAATCCATACATATACATACATCAATTGTATAAAGCACATCCATACATTCCCTGCCCCAATCATTCTCAAGGCATTTGCTCTCCACTTAAGCCCCTTGCATCAGGTCCTCTTTTTTTTCCCCTCTTCCCTCCCCCTTCCCCCCTCCCTCATATGCCCTTGGTAATTTATACATCGTTGTTTTGTCATATCTTGCCCTATCCGGAGTCTCCCTTCCCCCCTTCTCTGCTGTCCCTCTCCCAGGGAAGAGGTCACATGTGGATCCTTGTAATCAGTTCCCCCTTTCCAACCCACTCACCCTCCACTCTCCCAGCATTGTCCCTCACACCCTTGGTCCTGAAGGTATCACCCACCCTGGATTCCCTGTACCTCCAACCCTCATATACACCAGTGTACAGCCTCTGTCCTATCCAGCCCTGCAAGGTAGAATTCGGATCATGGTAGTTGGGGGGAGGAAGCATCCAGGATCCGGGGGAAAGCTGTGTTCTTCATCGATACTACCTCACACCCTAATTAACCCATCTCCTCTCCTAAACCCCTCTATGAGGGGATCTCCATTGGTCGACACTTGGGCCTTGGGTCTCCACTCTGCACTTCCCCCTTCATTTAATATGGTATATATATACATATACACATATATACACATACATACACACACTTATATAGTTGGGTTTTTTTTTGCATGATGCCTTATACCTGGTCCCTTGGCACCTCGTGATCGCACTGGCCGGTGTGCTTCTTCCATGTGGGCTTTTTTGCTTCTGAGCTAAATGGCCGCTTGTTCACCTTCAAGCCTTTAAGACCCCAGACACTATCTCTATTGATAGCCGGGCACCATCAGCTTTCTTCACCACATTTGCTTATGCACCCATTTGTCTTCAGTAATCCTATCATGGAGGTGTGCAGTCAATGATATGATTTTTTGTTCTTTGATGCCTGGTAACTGATCCCTTTGGGACCACTCGCTCACTCAGGCTGGTGTGTTCTTCCATGTGGACTTTGTTGCTTCTGAGCTAGATGGCCGCTTGTTTATCTTCAAGCCTTTAAGACCCCAGTCACTATCTCTTTTGATAGCCGGGCACCATCAGCTTTCTTCACCACATTTACTTGTTCACACACTTTGGCTCCAGCCGTTGTGTCGGGAGAGTGAGCATCATAGAGTTCCAATTTAATAAAAGAAGGTATTCATGCATTGAGGGAGTGTTTGAGTAGAGGCCCAAGGTCCTTCCGCCACCTTAATACTTGACCTATAAATATAGACACATAGATCTATTTCCCCATCCTCCTATATATATTTGCATGTACATGTCTTTGTCTAGACCTCCATGAATGCCCTTTGACTCCTAGCTCTTTCCTCCATCTCCCTTGACTTTCCTCCTGCCCTACTACCATGCTTCATCGCCACCTGGGCTAGAGTATACCTCTTCTCTAAGCAACCTTACCCTTGATCATTTCCCACCAGGCCTGTCACTCCCCCTTCTCTACCATTTGTGGTCCCATGTTTTTCCCTTGTCCCTGGGTTTGTTAACACCACTTCCTTACCCCCCCTACCCCCCCACCCCAAGTCCCCCCAAAACTGTCGGTCCCGTTGTTTTTCCTCCAGATAGTTCATCCAGCCTGTCCTATTCAGACAGACCTGTGGAGTCACTAACATGCACGAAAACTAGACAGAGGAAAACAAAGCAACAGTATACAACCAGACAACAAAACAACAAAAACAAACCACTGACAAAGAACAGAATAAAACAGTTCACAAGAGAAAAGCTTGTAGTTAGTTCAGGGATCGTTTGCTGGCCCTTAGGAGCGTTTTCCAGTCCAGTCTGTTGGGGCACCACGCCCTGGCCCCGAAGTCCACTTTCAGCATTCCCTGGGGACCTTGCCACTCCATTCCCTTGCTGTTCCGCTGCACTCCCCCAGTGATTTGCCTCGGTGTGGTGGGATCAGGTCAGGTGCAATTCCCACACTGTGTCTCCGGTGCTGTCCCCTGTATCGCCCTTAGTCACTGAGGGGCATCATTAGACACACTTTCTATATCTGTACACACACATACACAATACACATGCACACACACACACTGGGGGCAAATATAAAACAGAATCTCATATTCTTATGGACTCAGGGAGGCTAGATGAACTCCTGAGAAACTCTTTAGACCTCTGAAATAGAAAATCAAACACTAGTTTAGCTTAACTGGTTAAGAATATCTGCCTTTAGCATTGTGCTCTGTTACCAAACAAAACCAAACTCTATTGCCTTCAATTCTGACACCCAGTGATCCTGTAGGACAGAGCAGAACTGACCTTGTGAGTCTTCAAGACTATAAATCTTTTTTTTTAACATTTTATTAGGGGCTCATACCACTCTTATCACAATCCACACATATACATACATCAATTGTGTAAAGCACAACCGTACATTCTTTGCCCTAATCATTTTCAAAGCATTTGCTCTCCACTTAAGCCCTTTGCATCAGGTCCTCTTTTTCCCCTCCCTTCCCGCTCCCCCCTCCCTCATGAGCCCTTGATAATTTATAGATTGTTATTTTGTCATATCTTGCCCTATCCGGAACAAGACTATAAATCTTTATGAAAGCAGGCAGCCTCTTCATTCTCCCACGGAGTGGCTAGTTTTTTCAAACTTCTGACCTTGCAGTTAGCAGCCCAATAAATAGGCCAGTGCTTCTCAAGCATCCTAATGCTGCGGCCCTTTAATATAGTCCTCACGTTTTGGTGATCCCAAACCTTAAAATTATTTTTGTTGCTACTTCATAACTGTGATTTTGCTACTGTCATGAATCCTAATGGAAATATCTGATATGCAGGATGTATTTTCATTGTTACAAATTTAACATAATTAAAGTATAGTGATTCATCACAAAAAACAATATGTAATTATATATTGGGGGAATATTTATTTCTAAAGACAAATCAATGAAATTTTGGCTTGAAGCATGGTGTGGCATGGGTAACAGTCTTCACTCATATGTGGGCGTATCTGCAAGTGGGCGGACCTGCCTGGGCAGACCCACCTGGAGACAGATAGAGGAACAGTATCTCAGTTCCTAAGACCATCGGAAATACAAGTTTTCCGGTGGTCTTTGGCGAACCCTGTGAAAGGGTCATTCGACCCCCCAAAGGGGTCACGACCCACAGGTTGAGAACCACTGCACTATGCCACAAGAGGACCTTCTGCTGTTGTAAAAGTGTCTAAAAGAAGCAAACCAAACCCATTCCACTGAGTCGGTTCTGATCCATAGCTGAGGCTTTATAGGAGGACCCCGCCGCGTCTTTCTCATGCATGAGTACTGGTGAGCGTGAACAGGCAACCTTGCGGCCAAGGGACCAGCCTGGAGTGTGGAGTGCCAACAGGTATGATCTACCTGCATGGGCTCAAACAGACACTATAGCTCCATGAAAGGGTGCCTGGGAAACTCGGCGGGAGTGAGTGCGTGATACTGGTGAAAGCACAGCTCAGGGAAGGAGGGCGAGGAGATCTGCACAACTCAGAGTGCCCTCACGTCACCGGTAGAAATCGCCCGATGGGTAAATGCTGGGCTGGGAGTAGTTTTCAACAACAACAAATGAGTTAAAATTTTAATAGATAAATACCCATGATAGGATACTCATAACTGCTCAGTTAAACTCTGCCTAGCATTTTATGAGTTACAGGTCAAGGCAGCAACATGCCTGCAGCGGAGGTATGGATCCAATACCAAGAACCTCTGGGCTCAGAAGCTATGCATTCCCGGGACTTCTCCAACCCTGGGACAGTGGTCCTCGTGTCCCTCCGCTGAAGATGCTCACTCCACCCCCAACAGGTGAGCTACGTGGCTATGTCAAGGCAGATGTTCCCTGACTGAGCCTCGCAGAAGGGACAGGGCCTTCCTGACACTGAGAACGGACATTGCTAGCCTGCCTCGGTCATCCTCTTGACGGACAGTGTTCTTTCCCCTCCAAGAGGCAGGCCAGCGCCAAGGAAACGTGGGAGTCGATGCAAGATGGAAACCCACTGAGCAGCATGGTACCGACCCACCGAGGCAGAAGGCTTCTTCCGTTTTAGACCCAGAGCAGTGCGCCCTGGCCGCTCCCTCCGGGGGAGATTTTCCTGTGCTTCTGGCAGAAAGTGACTATCTGGGAGAGAAAGTGAAGTCCATGGACATGGTTGGTTGCCCGTTCTCCTGGAAGCCAACGAGAGCCTTGTTTTTCTGTGAGCCTGCCACTGTGGGAAAATTGCGAAAGTGTATAGTTTCCCTCTTTGTCCACCGTGCACTTCATTTAACAAGGAGCCAAGTCTGGAACAGAGCCGCCTCTCACAGCCCGTGAATGACTCCGTTTTCCCGGGCAGCCTCTGCCTGCCCATTGTCCAACTGTCATGCCCTCTTGTAGAGGCGGTCCCTGCCGCAAGGCTGTTATGAAACGCCTGCACGGGGACGCTGCGGGAGAGCGCGCAAGAGCAGAGACACGGAGGGGACCCCCCACCCCAGTCCCCTGCCCTCGGGTAGCTGGGACCCAAGTGCATGGCTGGAGAAGAAGATGGGGAAAACCAAACCAAAATACACCAAAATTAAAATAAAATAAAAAGTCTAGCCACCCTTCCGCTCCCTTCCCCTGGCTTGTCGGCCTGGATGATAAACATCGATTGCTGACTTAGAAAGAGTCAAGTTGGCCTGACAGGACGCTTAAGACAGGACATGCTGTACCCTTGGGCCAGTTCAGCTGCCTCCAAGGTCCTTCCACAAGACCTGGATGAGCAGTCCCCCCACCCCCTTCCCTTCTCTTTCTGCCTCTCCTGCTGCATCCTGGTTAGCCCGGATGGAGACGCACACACCGGCTTTAGGCTTGTCATGGGCAATTTGCAGCTTACTTTACTTTCTCATGGAGTCCCTGCGTGGTGCAAATGGCTAACACGGGCGGCTGCTAACCCAAAGATTGTAGGGTTGAACCTAGCGGTCTACCTCCCCCACTCGGTCACTGAAAGGCCTAGGAGCGCAGTTCTACTCCAGCACAGGAGGACGTCATGGATGGGCAGCACCTCAAGGTTGATGTGTCCCTAGGAGTCCAGTGTCGAGAGGCAGCCGTGCCTTGGCATCCATGCCCAGGGCCATTTTCTCACCACTCATGTCCTAGCTGGATGCCACCTTCTGGGCTTTCAGTGTCATGCATCAAGGCATCATTACTTTGTGCCCCCCCCCCCCCCCGAGAGAGTGTGGATGGTAGAAACATGACGGTGCTTGTGTTCTTTCTGCCTGCCCCAGTATTTCTCCAAGCTTATGCTACAGAAGCTTGGTCCTGGTGCCTCAAGAAGAGACATGACAAATCATGTAGGAATTACCGCCTACACTTTGGGACAACACTGTGCACTCTACCCCTCTCTTAGAAGTCATGGTGCGCAGTAGCAGACAAAACTCAGAGATGTTTGCATCAAAGAAACCTCTGTGTTAAAACATTGGTGTTAACATTTTCCAGATTTAGCTCTACTTTGTCCTGTAGGGTCACGATGAGTTGGAATCAGCTTAGTGGCAGTGGGCTTGGTTTTATGTTCTTTTACAGTCAACTTGAGCACAGGGACTTGGCCGTATCCTTCATGGTTGAATGTGTAGATCACAGGACTGTTGTGGGGACTCAAGGTGTTAAGTTAAACTCAAGTTAATTTAACTGAATCTTAGTCATATTGATGAATATTTTCCACAACTCATGTTCCCAGGAATGCACTTTGATGGATGCTGGAGTAGGGCATCCACCAGGTGTACTGGTGACAGCAATCAAGGAGCTCCAGGATGAAGACTTTCTGGTCTTTCCACTACACTAGGCGGCAGGAGTCGGTTCTGCCTCCCGTGCTGTAAGCATCTCCGGCCCACAAGGGGTCATTCCACAGGGATCCGGGGTCTGTGGCTTTCTCTCCTCTCCTCACTCAGAGCTCCTTCCTAGTGTCCTCTCTGGACCTGCAATCCGTTGATCTGGGACTCCTTCAAGTTGGTTCCTCATATCCTTCTCCTTGCTTTGAAAAGCCATCCAGATGTTTATCTCTATCTCGCAGTGGAGCTTTGGCATCTGAAACAGCTAGGTTGGAATCCACATTGTACCATTTACTGGCTGTGAAATGATTTTTAAACGTGTCTTATACCTGTCAGACCCTTGTTCTCCACTATGTAGAAGGGCAATACCCTGCAGGGGCGGCCCCCAATCCCAACTACCACCCCAGAAGAATGCACTTCGGAGCTCAGCACTGAAGCTGCAGCTCAGGAAGAGGGGCACGTCTGATCAGGAGCAGACGAAGAGGGAAGGAAAGGGGAACATACCGGCTCACCACGCCCTGAGGAAAATATTCCTCCTCAGAGCAGTTGACACACAGAGGATCACAAGGCCGGCCCCACCTCGAGATACGATACTCCTCACTGACCCATAGCACTGGGGACACCTGCGGGAGATACGCCCCACCTGACACCACTGCACCAGGGCGCAACAGGAAGGGCGTGCAGTGCAACAGCAGGGGAAGCAAAGCAGTGAAGTCCCCAAGGAATGCCAACGGTGGACCTTGGGGCCAGTGCGTGGCACCCCAGTGGACTCAACTGGAAAACACTCATAAAGGTCAACAGACAGACGTGGCACTGTTTGAGGGCTTTTTTTTGCTGTTGGTTTTTTATTTCTGTCTATTTATTTATAGTTGTTTTTGTTTTGTTTCATTTTCTTTTGTTCTTGTGTTTCACTTTGCTTTGTTTTTTGCATGTATTATTGTCTCTTCATGTCTCTCTGGACAAGATACTCGGGATGAACAATCCAGAGGAGAGAACAATGGGTCCAATGGGTCCCGGGGGGTGGGGGCAGGGGAGAGTGGAAGGTGGGGGAAAGGAAAGGGGTGCCAGCACACGCAGGGAGAAGGGAAAGACAAGTGATCTAGAATTGATGTGTGGAGGGGGTAGAATACCTGCTGGGGCTTGATCAAGGGCAATGTAGCCAAGAAGAATTACTGAAACCCAAATGAAGGCCGAACCTGATAGTGGGAAAAGAGGAATGTCAAAGGAAATAGAGGAAAGAACTTTTACAAAGGTCTAAATACAGTCATGTACATTTGTAAATACATTTAAATGTAATGATAGGGGACTATATCTAGGTACATATATTTATATATTAAGTATTAAGGTAGCAGATGGACATTGGGCCTCTACTCAGATACTCCCTCAACACAGGAACACTTTGTTCTAATAACCTGGCATTCCGTGATGCTCACCTTCCCAACATGATCCCTGAAGACAAAAAGCGTGTGCATAAGCAAATGTGGTGAAGAAAGCTGATGGTGCCCGGCTATCAAAAGATATAGTATCTGGGGGTCTTAAAGGCTTGAAGATAAATAAGTGGGAATATAGCTGTGAAGCAACAGAGCCCACATGAAGAAGCACACCGGCCTGTGTGTCAATGGGATCAGGTATAAGGCATCAAAGACCCCCCCACCCCTAAAAAAAACATCATATAGATGTGAATTAGTGGGAGAGCAGAGTAGAGACCCAAAGCCCAACTGTAGACAATTGAACATCCCCTGTCAGAAGGGCCACAAGGAAGAGATGAGCCAGTCAGGGTGCAGTATAGCACCGATGAAACGCACAACTTTCCTCTAGTTCTTTAAGGCTTCCTCCCCCCACTATCATGATCCCAATTCTACCTTACAAATCTGGCTAGACCATAACATGTGCACAGGTACAGATAAGCACTCACAGCACAAGGAATCCAAGAGAGATAAACCCCTCGGGACCAATAATGGGAGTAGCTTTACTAGGAGAGTATGGGAATTGGGGGAGGGGGAGTAAGGGGGCACTGATCTCAGTGATCCAAATATGGCCCTCTCCTAGGGGGATGAAAAATAGAAAAATAGGTGAAGGGAGACAGTGGTTGGTGTAAGACATGAAAAAAAAAAGATAAATTATCAAGGGTTCATGGGAGAGGGAAGGTGGGGAGGGAGGAAAATAAAAGAGAAGCTGATACTAAGGGCCCAAGGAGAAAGAAAAGGTTTTGAAAAAGATGATGGCAACATATATACAGATGTGCTTGACACAATGGATATATGTATGGATTGTGATTAGAGCTGTAAGAGGCCCCAATAAAATAAAAAGAAGAAGGGCAGTACACCATTTATGAGAATTAAATGTGTTTGTGAACTCAGCATAGTGTCTGGCGTCTAGCCCAGGCTCAGCCCGTGGCTGCAAGTGCTACCGCTGCTCCCCTCCTTTCCATCACCCCTCCCCCCACCTCTCAGCTTCACCTGCTGCCTCAGTTTGGTCACACGCCTGCAGGCAAGCCTCCCCTCCTCCTCTCCTGGGTTTGGTTCCCGGAAGCCTCTGGGGACTTCTTTGCTCACCCACTGTGGTTGGTCCCTTGGCTGCTGCATCCTTTAGAAGCACCTTAGACTTACCCATTTACTACCTCTTATATCTCCAGGTGCCCCTACAAGAACATGGCCTGTATTTTATACCCTTTTATTCGCAAGGGCCTCTGTAGTTTACACATTTCTTTCGAATGCACCATTTCCCTCAATGCTCCCTACATGCTCTGTAGGCGAGGTTATATTTCTAAAGAGGAGATAAAGGAATGATCCAGTGACTGGATTGTGGTTACACAGCAATTAAACATCAGAAGCAAGACCTGAACACAGGCTTGACTTCAGATGCATCCCCCTCCCCCCACCTCATCGCAGCCACCACCTGGGTAACTGTGGAGCACAGTGCTATCCTCTTGCTTCCTAAGGACACTGTCATTGCCATTCTCTCTCCACCACTGTGTGTACCCCAGGATAAGGCCTTCAGAGAGACTTGGGGAGTAGACACATGAAGGAAAAGGAAGAAATGAGGAATGTGAACCAATGGCCCCTCCAGTGCATGCCCAAGATCTGCCCCTGCTCCCCACTCTAGGGCTCCCTGTCTCCCTTTTCGAGATGGTGCAACACAGGACATCTAGGTCCACATCGGGTCATCATGGACAGCGAGGCCCAATGAAGCCTGCAGAAGAAAATTCTGACCAGCATATTCAAGAGTCCAATAAAGAATCTGTTACATTGTAATGAAGTGACAACCTACTGTCAACAAACTTATTATGACTCACAACTACCTATTTCCTACAACTTGTATAAGAGTGTGGGGCTTCAAAGTTCATGAGTCATTCCCATTATCCCATTTTTCCAGGAACTTTTGAAGCATTCCTCATAATGTGCACATATGCACACACACACAACACACACATCTCCATGGTGTATCAGCACATGAATAAATGATAGTCTTCCTTTTGAAACACAACCTATTTCACACAGCTTATATAACAAGATAGGCTTCACACAGCCTATGTAAGAAATCGGACTAAATGTTACAGCCACTGTATCCATCATCTCATTCAGGACCTCACTCTTTTCTGATAACCTTCTACTTTACCAAGCAAGATGTCCTTTTCCAGAGGCTAAGGCCTGGTGGGTTAGTGGGTTTCACAATCTGTATAACCAAGTTCACGTAACCTCTATAACAAATATATAGAACCTGATGACACATACAGTAACACCTATGGGCCCAGGGCTGCTCTGTCTTTGTGCATTATGAAGCTCATAAACCAACCATGGTTAAAATCAGAAGGCATTCAAAGGCATAGTCATTCTAAACCAGCACCACAGACAGTCACCCACCTTGATACAAGGTGGGATGCTCCAGAAAGTAAGGAGATGGTCACGCTGAGGTGAGAAGGGAAATGCTGGGAAAACAGGGCCTCTATGTGATTCCATAGGATGTTGAAGACCATGTTGGAGAATCAGGATGATGGCACTGAACACACACAGAAGATCCAGTGTTTGCTCTCTGATATGGAAAGACCAGATAAAGCCTCGCCAATGTGTCTCCCCCTTTGGAGACACTTGGATTTCTCCTTCCCGTCCCAGCTTCCCAAAGGCCCGCAGTAGTATCTCTCGTGCTATGTTTCAGAGTGCCCTCAGTACAGAGAGTTTGAAACCATTCCACTGGTACATTTCGAGTCTCCGATTTCCACCTCTAGAGAAAAGACATCCAGATTTGGAGAGGAGGGATGCTCTGCCCACATATTACCTCACAATAACTCCCTCCCAAGTCAAGTGGCTTAAAACAACAACATTAATTTTGCACATTAACATGAAACTGGGAAGCAGTTGGGGGAACAGTTTATTTTGCTTCACTTGACCTCCAATAGGACAGCTCATGTCAATACTAAGAACCAGAATCCTCTATGGCAGGGGTGTCAAACTGGTGGCCTGCAGGCCACAGAGGTAATTTTTTGTGGTCGATGATGCTCTGAAATAAAATTAAAATAGGAAAATTGTTATGAATAAAATAGCACTTAGGGGAGATCGAGACAACACCGTACACACAATCCCCTCATTAACCCTCTAACTACTGAAGACAAATAAAATCACAACATCAAAGTTGCTCATTTTAATTTGGAGCTTGACACCCCTGCTCTATGGGTTTCTCACCGACATGTCTGTCACCGGAGTGGGAAGATGCCAGTCTGGCTCTGAAAGATCTGAGCTTTCTTGAGTATCTATCTCCACATGTATTTTCCAGCATGAGCTTTAGGAGAGTTGATTTTTTTTACAATAACTTCAGAGTTCCCAAAGTACAAATCACCTTTAATGACCCAACTCAGAAGTTCTTCATGATCACTTGCACTGCATAGTGCTCCTGGAAACAGACACAAGGGCCCACCCAACTTCAGTAGAAGAGAATTGGACTCCATTTATTGTTTGGGCACGGCACGGTTCACGAGAAGCCTGTGAGATCCCAGCTGCAGATGTAGTTGGAAGATGCAGTCTGCAACAAATGGTAAGTTAATCACGGGAGACAGGTGTCTTGAGTCATGATTTTCTCAATCAGCCAGTAACTCAGCGCAGGAGTTTTGTTTTTGTTTTTCTTTCCTTACTGTCTCTTGAGGGTTTTTTTTTTTCAAAAGAAAAAGGACAATCATACCAGAAGGAGGGCAAGTCCATTGTAAACCCATCTACTCCTTCCTTTTACACGCTGCCTCATCAAACCGCTGGGAATGAGCATTGGAGCGGGCTCTCCATGATTGTCCGTCAGAAAGACACAAAGGGTGGGACAGGCCCTCAGGAGGGATGGCAGAGTCAGAAGAATATGACCGCGTGCTGATCTGACAACGGGAATAACCAACAAGGAACTTGTAGGTGCTGCCGGGGACAGAATTTTGCTCTGAAGAACCAGAAGCGTGTTCTGGGAAATAAATGTAAGAAGTACGTTAGCGTGTGGAACGAGTGAAGACATGAAAGTCACATACTAATAGATGGAGCTCTCCAGAGGGATGGAAGCATGGGTCTCTCTTAACGGAATGGGCAAATGTAAAATTGTCAAAATATGTAAGAGCCCTAAAAAGAGGAAATGAGAGCTCATCCTTAATACACATATCTGGCTGGGTAAAAAGAAAGGCAACTTTAATAACAATTCCATAAACTTATATTAGTAAGGTGGAAACTCTAGAGGACCTTTAGCAATATCATATTCATGATTATAAATAATACGAAAAACTAAGAGGCAACAATAAAACTGAATAAACACCTATGAATTAAAATCTACCTATTAAATAATCAAGATACCTAGAAATATAGACATTCTAGGTTTGATTTCTCTTGAAGATTATTATTCCAATCAGTTTTCCAATGAAATAATACATTTGACAATGTATTAAATGCTGCCCCTAAACTATGGTGTCTTCAACTTTCTTATAGAAAAGTAGAGGTGACGTACATACAAATCACCATTTCAGCATGGCGGTCTATGTGCTATGATTGGACGCCACCACTGGAGTGTCACTTGCACAGATGTAGGAGCCTAGGGGAGATGAGATTTGAGAAGAAAAAGTACTGTATATACTCCTGAATAAGCCGAGTTTTTCAGCACAAAAAATGTGCTGCAAAACTGGGGTTCGGCTTATACACGGGTCAGTGGTACCCCAGCGAGGTGTAACATCTCACAGGTGATTGCCATTCCTCCGCTGTTCTTTCAAAGCCCCGCTGACACTGCAGGGCTTTGAATGTTTGTTTACTCACATCTAACCAATCAGAGCTGTCCTATGACGTGGATGGTTCCAATTCACAGAAGCACCTGTAGTGATTCACTTACACCGGCAGCTGAACTGGTAAGGATTTGTTTGTGGCTGCGCTCCGTCTCTCCCCTCTGGTCTCTGTGTTAATTCACATCCTGCATTTCCCACCCTAGGCTTATACTCCAGTCAATCAGTTTTTCTGGTTTCCCAGGTAATAATTAGGTACCTGGGCTTATACTCAGGTTGGCTTATATTGGAGTACATATGGTAAGTACATGTTAAACCATTGAAAAAACCAAGGAAGAAAATGTATACAGGAGTCACAGCAAGAATGCTTGAATTCTTAATATGTTTGGAGGACTCTTAAAATCCTTGGAAAGATTGAGAATAGAGACCCTACATGTGTAGTCTTGTTTAATGGACTATCCACTTAAAAATATGACCTTTAAAAAAGGGAAACTGGTCAGAAAAAATATTAAAATATTTGGTGATATACGAGATAAAGATTTCTTAGTTGAGGAATCTAATGAGCTGTGTAGAAAGTCGTGTTTTTATTTTGAAAGCCTCGTCTCTCTTAATCTATTCTTTCTTTTACTCCACACATACTGTGTGAACATTTCTTGTGCTAGGCACTGAAGCATCAAAGATGTATGGGATCCTTAGCTTTTATGTCAACTTGGCGGGGCCAGGATTCTCAGCAATTTGGCAGTTGATTCCTCTGTGATATGATTTTACATAATGTGATCAACCCCACGATGGAATCTGCTATTTATGGTCCTGGATGAGTTAGTTTTGAAATGGTACACTGGGTCATTTAAGCTAAGATTGCTACTGAAGACAGCCAGAACTGCTTAAGAGGGGTGAGAGTTAATAAGAGGGTGTAGACTTATTGGGGCTGTGTTGAAGCCGAGGATGTAAAGTGAGACTTTAGGATGAGAGGTGAACTGAGAAAATGAGTTACATTCCACAGCCCAGCAAAGTGAGAAGGGCCACTTGGAGCTGACCCAATCTGAGCTGAGATGTAGAAGAAGTAAGGAATAGCCAGAGTGGGTAAGTCCTCTCCAGCACTCCAGCTTAGAACCGTACCAGTCGCCTAGGAGACGCAGATGTAAGTCTTTTCTACCGAAGGAAGAAAATGCTTTCACAATTTGACACACACAGCTATTGTCACATAATTTTACGAAGGCGCATAAAACAAGAAACTGAACCAAGCAACGAAGAAGACACAAAGGACAATGGAAACACGTGGATAAGGGGCCGGGATATTTGAATAATCAAAAAGATTGCAGAAAACATTGTATCAGTCAGGGTTCCAACCAGAAGGAGATCCTAAACACTAACCACGGTGCCACCAGGCCTCCGACAGCCAGAAAGAAATGGCACTCTCCAGTTAGGATGGTAGGAGCCCTGGTGACACAGTGCTTATGTGTTTTACTTTCAGCCTCTCTGTATTCTGATGGTTCAGATACATGTATGTCTCTTCATTGTATGGCTTTTTGTTTTTAATTCTTCCTGACAACCTTTTCTTTTAATTGTAGTATATTTACATTTAGTGATATGTTTGTATTTAAACCTATACACTTGGTAATCATTTTATATTTCTTCCATTTCTTTTATTTATTTTTTTCTCTCATTTTTTGCCTTCTTTGGTATGGTTGAGTTTTTATAATTCTATTTTTTCCAAGTGTAAGTTAGAAGTTAGACTATTTTGATGAATTCTTTTAGAAATTAACTTTATTGATCCCTGATATAGTTTAAGTTTATTGTGCCAACCTGGTAGATAAACACATGTGGAGTTCATCGAAGGGCAGAGGGATAAATGGCTCGGTGAGCCTTGTCTTTCTAGTTCTCAGATCTCTTGCTTTGTGATGGTTGGACCAGGTTGCAGCTACCTTAGTCAGTTCCCTGTTTTAGCTGGCAAGGCTCACTTCCTGCAAGACATCCCTGAGGAGAAGCCACATGGACCTACCCCTATGCAGCCCGTATGGAGATCCCTGCCAGCACTGAGATGTTTACACATTCACTGACTCGGCTATCCTTCTGCAGTTCGCATCATTGCATCTGTTTTGTGAGATGTAGGAGGGCTTTGTGGATTGGTGTTGGACATATGGGTTAATGTTGGACTTGTGGGCTTGGGCAGCACTGGGTTGGGATGTTTTCTTAATGCACACTTAACTTTTATATAAAATTCTCTCTTATAAATGTGTTTCTGTGGATTTGTTTCTCTAAAGTACCCAGACTAACACAGTCCCTCTCCCAAGGTACGGGTCATTATAGCGTATTTTGGTTCTCTGTATATTTTAAACTCTCATGCATTGTAAGTGACTGCTTGATACATTTAATATTTATTAAGGTTTAATCACACATTTCTTCTTTCATTGCTCATTATCTTTCCTTCATCTTCAACTTTCCATTTGGAGTCATAATCCTTTTGTCTGAAAAGATGCTTTTCAATATTTCTTTTAATTGAGAGTCTGCTGGTGGTAATTCTTGCTTTGGGTTTTTTATGTAAATAATTTTAATCTTTGTTATTGATAGAACCTTTTTATGGACATAACATTTGATGTAGGCAGTTATTTTATTGTAAAGTTATCATTTCACTGTCTTCTGGCATCCCCAGTTTTTGTGTGTGTGTTTTGTGATGTTTTTGAGAAGTCAGCTATGAACCTTACCATCGGTCTCTTTTGCCTTGGTTGCTTTCCATTGAATCTGAATAATGTTTAGCCCTTGTCTCTCAGATATCGCTTCTGTTCTTTCCTTTCTTTCTGACACTCTAACTACATGTATATTGTAACTTCTATATATTTCACTAGCTCGTTTATGTTTTCCATCTTCTTCGTGCTTCATCCCATATTCTGTCTTCTGACTTATCTTCCAATTCTCTCTTTATTTGGTCTTTCCAGTTGTTAAAGTCCTTCTTTGAGTACATAATTTGATAATTGTACATTTTATCATTTTAGAATTTCTATCTGTTTCTTTTACTTAGTTTCCAGTTCTCCATCTATAACTCAGTCATGTCTTAATATTTCAGACAGTCTTATCTTTCTCTGAAGGAGCAGCTGGTGGGCTCAAACTGACAACCTTTGAGTTGGCTGCAGAAGGGAGCACCAAAAAGTGCAAAATCTCCTTCCCATTAATAGCCCCAGGGTATTAGATGATTTCCTTCCCATCCCTACTTACATCTATGCACATGATCCCTTTATGAAATATATTGTAAGTGTGTGCATATGTGAGTGTGGAAATTGACAAGCTAGTTAGAATTTTTTATGGATCTACGCAAAGAGTTAAGAGCAACTAACACATTCTTGAGTAACAAGGGCAGAGTGGTAAGACTTGCTCCGCTGGTTATTAGAACAATTATAGAGCAAGAGCAATTACGACTTGGGAACTGGATCAGGACAGAAAAATGAAAGATGAGAGAAAGCTCATGTTTGGATACATAAGTTAAGATAAAAGACATCACAGAGTCGTGGGAAAAAGAAAGTCTTCTCAGCAAATATCCTGGGATATTTTGTGTATCGATAGATATAACTCATACATCACACCATCATAGGAACAAATTTCTGGTATAGATCTAAATGTGATGATTAAAAATAATAAATCTTCTAAATTTATAAACATATTATATTTTAATAAAATTTATAATATATTATATATAATTTTATAGTATTCTATTTTATATAATAAACATATTATAAAAGAATAGATTTATGATCTTGCCATAAAAAGATCTTAAATAGGACACAAAAAGTCACTAATCACAAAGGAAAACATTGATTAAATTGCTATATTAAAATGAAAAAAAACAAAATAAAATGAATGATATGTGTTCACTAAAAGACACCAAGATGGTGAAAATGTAACCCACGGGGTAGGCGATATTTCCAGCAGCCATAGCCCACCATTTGACTGTGTCTAGATTATGTAACCAACTACTGAAAACCAGTGTTGTTTTTACGGACTTCAATAGGAACGTGGGATTTGAATGATCACATCATGGAAGAGAATTTTCACATGGCAGAAGCCATTCCAATAACACCCACACCCACGAGAATGACTAATGTTAGAAAGACGGGCAAGACCGAGCCTTGTTGAGAACGGGGAAAACAAGGGCAAAGGAAGGTGAATCAACAAGCATTGCCATGAGGGCTCTAGTCCATACACGCATGGGTTTGTTCCAAGCAAAATGTGTTTTTAAAACATAGCCTATTGACATACAACTCACATATCATACAGTCCAATAGTTCGAGCATCTTAAGAAGAGTGGGCAGTCATCACCACAATCAATTTCAGAGCATTTTCTTCACTCTTGTACTCATTGCCATTTGACTCCTCAATTCTCCTGCCCTGCCCCTGGGAAATTATTAATCCAGTTACTGTCTCTGTAGATTTACCTATCCTGGATTTCATATACAGAAAGACACACAAAACAAAGACCACCACCACCAACAATGACAAAATAAAACAGTTAAATCTCAAAAGAAATCAAAGTAAAAAATATTAAAAACTGGAACAAAGTTGAAATGGGTACAACGGGAAATCAGATGATAAGGCGTTCCATTTTAAATAACTACACCTGCCATCATCAACTTTGCAATGCTTTTTGTCTCACAGGAAGGCTATTCAAATCCCTGGCCTGGGGTCAGGGGAGATTCACTGGACACTTACTTCATGTGAGGATCCTGCCAGTGGATTCTGGACTTCCACTGTCACCCATAGTCTTCCTAAAACCAGGTGTTCACAATGTAACCTCTAAAACTTTTCCCTCCTTTGGATTTGGATCTTAGTATTTATAATCCTTGGATCACACAGGTCGGTGCGCTCCTTTCATGTGAGCTTAGCAGACACCTCGCTTAGATGGCTGCTTGTTTTAAGACATGCTTTTAAGACCCATACATTATTCTTTCTGGTAGCTGCATACCATCTGATTTCTTCACCGCACTTTACTATAGCATCCATATCATCAGTGATCTGTTCATGAGGGCCAATAGCGAGTAGGGCCATGCCATAGGAATTAATTGTTCTTAGTTTAGGGCTATGATTGTGTGGGCTCAAAGTCCACTCACACACCTATGGTTTATATATGTCCCTGGTCTACTTTATAGACATCCTTATCATTTTATTGGGTCAAATGTGTTTATATCTGTCTCTGCAATCAGCGGAACTGTGACAATTCTCTTAGTGGTATACCTGTCTCTGTGTCATTATGATTTTTTTTTTAAAAAAGGTCCATTCAAAGCAGTGGGTTCTGAGGGGCTCTGGTGGGTCAGTTAAATTCATAGCAGAGAAGTCAGCTCAGAAAGTTATGGCAATTATTTTATGGAAGTCCAAATGAGTAATCTTGGGAGATTTTCTCAGAGAGCACAGGCAGATCATGGGGGATGATTAGGAAGAAGTTTTCAGAAAACTGAAAACTATGTTCTTGAGAAACAGCCTGGAAAGTCTAATGGAGGGATTTTACTGTTTCTTCCAAGGCAGCAATGGCTGTCCTATGAGAATTTCATTGAGAAACCTCACCCTATCCACTCTACAGCCTGATCTTGTCTTTTCACAACTTTGTTCCCCAAATTCAAAGAACATTTCAAAGGAACAAGGCTTGATGCTTTTGAGAACGTCAGCACAGCTGCGTTAACGTGACGTAAATGGAAGACAGATTTGTTGGGGATGGAAATGCCTTCTCAGAAGCGTCTAGGCCGTGATGGAGGCTATGTTGAGAAACAGCAGTTTCACATTTCGAAAGTTTTGTTGAATAAAGGTTTCTGTGATTCCGTAGCAAGGCTTACTGCTGGTGGGGGTCCCACTGCTTGGGAGCAGTAGTTGACATTATCCGGTCAAGTTCAGCATGCGCACACATCTATATCTTGTCACCTTGGAATTTCACGTCTATGTTCAAACCTTAGGAAATGTGCCTATCTGCTCTCCAAAAGACATGCACAAAAACATTCATTAAAACTCCAAGCTAGAAACAACTCAGTGGTCTATCACCATAAAACTATTTTAAAAACACACAAAAACAGGTTCATTGAACTGGTTCTGACTCCTGGTGGCCCAGGTGTGACAGAGCATGACTGTGCTGCATAGGGTTTTCCATGGCTGTGTCCTTCTGGAAGGAGACCTCCCGGCCTTGCTTCTGCGGTACCCCTGGGTGTATTTGAATTTCCCAACTTTCAGGTGAACCATTTGGGCCCCTTGGAGGCTTCCTATTAACAGTAGAATAGACAAAATATGTTCCATTCAGGCAATGAAGTACTATAAAAGGTGAACTTGAAAAATTACAACAGAAGTAAAACTCAGAGGATAATAGAAAGCAAAAGAAGCCAGACGTGCAGCGAAGGAGTCCTCCCTGCATGATCCTAACCAAACAATGTTTTTGTTTGATTAAAGATAAACTTCATTTGAATGATCCTGCTTTGAGCTTTGTCCTTAGGTGGTCCCCCTAAAGAAAAGCACAGGAGCGGTTTCTAGAAAAGCCAGGAGAGATTTATTCTTAGGGAGGGGAAGCAGGAGATGGTGGCTGACAGGGCCACCGGGCCCACTGCTGGAGCTCTGGCAACGTCTGCTTCTGATGTTGCATGACTGTTTTCATTGTGGTGAATCCCTGGGCTGAACACATTTGTGTTGTGCACTCTTCTGTAGGTGTGTTATATTTCACAAAGGAAGAGTTTTATTTCTAGATGCACGCACACTGAACCAAACCAAAACCCACTGCTGTTGAGTTGAGTAGGGCATCCCCGTTGGCGCTCCAACCCTGAAGTGGGACAGCCGGGAACAGCTTTTTCCCATGCATGGGCCGGTGGGTTCAAATTGGCAACCCTTCCTTTGGTGTCACCAGAGCTACACACACCTGCCACATGACAGAATATGAAGTACAGATCATCCTGCGGTTGCTACGAGTTGGCCGTGAGAAGCCCCATGCCTGCCACATACAGGTAGTAGATCCTCCAATGAGATTGCATGTCTTCCTCCATTTTTCCTTTCCTCTTAGCAATGAGCAGAGGAAAATAAAACAAACCATCCCCTGAAGGTTCACAAGCGTCTCATTTCCCAAGCCCCTACAATAATCTCACTGCCAGGGCAACAGCCCTCCAAGGTCAAGCCAGAGAATAGGAGGAGGGGGTGTGGCACAAGTGCCTGAACTTGCTTCCGTCCCTGTAGAAGGAAATCCCCACTAATATCTCAATGGCTGCAGTCCTAAGCTGAAAATGCCCAGTCACGGCTAATATGTTTGTTTATTTGTTTGATATCTTATTTTCCCTTTCCCAAACAAAAACACTTTGTTTCAAGGTGCACCGTGGCTGTAGGTTGCAGCTAATCCTATAATCGCTGGGTGAAGGTTTATCCAGCCGAGCCTTGTGCGTGCGTCAGAGACACCGGGGGCCTGCGCAGGAGGCATTGTGTTGGATGAAATCAAGATGCCTGGGGAAGCCGGGGTTGTGTGCAGGGCACAGCGGGCTGTGGGCTGCTGAGACAGCCCTGCTGTTCCCGAAGGCCTGTTCTGGCCTGCACAGCCTGGGCATCTGCACGCGCCCATTCCCCAGGCCCTGACCTGCAAACACCGGCATGCCTAAAGCTGGGGAAGAGACCGACAACCCTTGGGGAAAACACTGGAAGTCTAGCAGACGAGCGATCAAAGATGGATCTGAAAGCCAGAGGCCAAAAACCCATGCCAGTTCTGTCCGTTTGGAATCGTGACAACACCGTATGTGTCAGAGCACAGGTGCTCGCCAGGAAGAAGCGCTGCTGGCATAGTAGGCACTCACTGGGGCTGCTAGCCACATGATCAGCACTTCAACACCACCAGCAGTTTGATGGGAGAAAGATGAGGCTCTCTACTCCGTGAAGAGCTACAGTCTTGGAAACTCACAGAGGCAGCTCTAGCCTGCCCTAGAGGGTGGCTGTCAATTGTCATCGGCTGGACGGCAGTGAGTCAATCCTTATGGAAGCACATCAGCAGTGCTCTCTTCCACAGCAGCATAGGTTCCCAGCGCAGTGCAAACTGCCTGTGCCACCTAGGTGCAGCTGAAGCTCAAGCAGGTGGCAGAGCCATAGTCCCCTTAGCTAAGCCCTACCCTCCCACCCAAGACCAATTCACCTGGATCATACGAATCCTCCAGAGAGATGCTAAAAGGGAGATTTCCAGACCTCCACCGGGGCTTACTTTCAACTGATGCTGAAATTCCTTCTTCTCACTACAAGGGACATTCTGCCTATATCAGGGACTTGCCCTTCCTGGAGGGCAGACTTGGGTTCTGGGAAGGAGATGGGGCTTGGGAAGGAGTCACAAGATGGCATCTGAGCTCCATTCTTGCAGAGCTGTGAGCTTAGGTGAGAGGCACATTCTCTTGGTTTGGGGGCCATGGGAAGCTCTGGAGGTTGGATTACTTATTCATCAATTTAGCATATATTAATTATTGAGGACCTATAGTATATCTAGGAGCCCTGGTGGGTTAAGCACTGGGTTGCTAACCACAAAGCTAACAGTTCAAACCCACTAGCTACTCCACAAGAAGAAGAGGGGCTGTCTGTTCCTATAAAGACTTATAGTCTGGGAAGTCCTATGGCACAGTTCTACTCTGTTCTATAGGGTCACTACAAGTTAGAATTGACATGATGGCAATGGGTTAGGTAGTACTACTGTTTATACTGGCGAACTAGAGAGACAGTGTCCCTCAGCCCACAGAGCCTATGGACATGAGGCAATCAGGCATACCAGCAGGCTCTGACTGAACCAGAGGCACCTCTGTTTGTCCTCTCCCAGGGCGACCAGCTTCCCCAAAGGGAGGAGGCAGTTCAGGACAGCCTCTACTTCCTCCATTGTGCATCTGCAGGTGTTGGCAGGAAGGGTTGGAAGCATAGGTGAAGGGGAGGTTAAGATATTAGATCTGTGTTCACCAGGACCCCACTAATCCGTGGGCAAGGTGGGCAAGAGGAAAAGACCCAGAGGACATGGCTGAGGACCTGAGTCGTCTACACAAATACAGCCAAGGTGCCCAGGACCTGGGAAGTCAGCTAAAGGCTGGGAAAACCCATCTTGCACAACAGGAAAAACAATCAGAGTAGCACACATGCCCTTGCCTGGCTTCTTCCTTCCAGGAAGCCCAGGATGAGAAGGAAGAGGACACAGTGCTCCTGAGAGATACCAGGCTGACCACTTTGACAGCATAGGCTGGCCAGGCACACCGGCTCTTCTGCTTAAGGGTGGAGCTGACGGCATGGCGTCCTTATGCGTACGCAGAAGGAAAGAACTCTAGAATAAACGGGAGCAGAGGCAGTGGAGAGGTCCGAGAGGGGAGGGCTCTCTAGTCGTGATTCGGCAATGGAGTCCCTCTGCATGACCCTTGGCAAGCTTCTTTCCTCAACAGTTTCCGCATTTGCAAAGTAGCGAAAACAATCCTGACAGCAGTTCCCATTGCATCACCTTCGTCATGCTGACTGCCAAAATGAAACAGCACGACACCAGCGTTCTCCCGTGTGACAGCCCCTCCCAAATGTAGCACGTGCTTTCACACAGAAGAGGGAAAACTGGAGTAGTGGGTTACATGGTGGGTCACTTACTTCATGGTTAGTAGTTCAAAACCACTCGCCACTGCCAGGGAGGAAGATGGAGCTTTCTACTCCTGTAAAGAGTTTCTGTCTCAGGAACCCGCAGGAGCAGTTTTAGTCTGTGCTGTTGGGTTGTCATGAGTTGGCATGGATCCAATGTAGTGAGTTCAAGAGGGAGAGAGATGTGGGCAGTTTCCACTCAGAAGAGTAAGTCACGGTCACTGTCAATCAGTGGTCCTCAACCTTCCCAAGGCCATGACCCTTTAATACAGTTCCTCACACTGTGGTGACCTCCAACCATAAAATGATTTTCGTTGCTACTTCATAATCATAACTGTGATTTTGCTACTATAATGAATCATAGTAGAAATATCTGATATGCAGGATGTATTTTCATTCTTACAAATTGAACGTAAGTAAAGCATAGTGATTAATCACAAAAACAATATTCAATTAGAGCTTGTGAAATATTTGTTTCTAATGACATATCAATAAAAATTTGTCTTGAAGCATGGTGTGGCATGCGTAACAGTCTTCACGCCGGGTACTCATATGTAGGTGTATCTGCATGTGGCCAGGCCTGCCTGGAGATGGATAGAGGTGTGCTGCCTCAGTTCCTAAGACCATCAGAAATATGGCTCAGGGGTCACGACCCACAGGTAGAGAACCACTGGTGTAGAGGTTCTTGCAGAGCCCAAGGGCACCTGGGGTGGGATCTAAGCAGCTTGGAGAGCTGAGCAGAGCAGAACTTCTCTAGGGCCTCATGCTGGGCGGGACTTCAATGCATAGGGCTCCATAGTTGTGTACTGTTTATACTTGTATACTATTTACACAAGATAGATATGTGACAGAACAAGAGATGGGTCGTTTCAACCATATTTGCATGTACAATCCACTGACATCAGTTATGACCTCCATGTTGTCTGGTCATCACTGCTACTCATTTCCATTTTTTTTTTACCATCACATTAACAGAAACCCTATGCCTTTAAAGCAATATCTGCCCATTTTCCCCTCTCATTCACCGCCAGTGACCCTTCATGAAATGTGGTCTCTGTCTGCAGTGGTTTTCAACCTTCCTAAGGCTGCAACTCTTTAATATAGTTCCTCATGTTGTGATGACTCCCCAACCATACAATTATTTTCATTGCTACTTCTTATCTATAATTTTGCTACTGTTATGAATTGGGCGGCCCCTATGAAAGGGTCATTCAACCCCCAAAGGGGTCGCAACCCACAGGTTGAGAACCGCTGGTCTACTGGAACCCTTGAGACTATGGCCCTTAGACACCCTTCAACCCTAGTGTTAAACCCATCTCTGGGGCTTAACTTTCAACTGAAAGAGGGAAGTCCAAACTCCTAAGAACAATCAACCATTGGAGATTAAAGGGAATCATTTGCTGAGGAATGTAGCTCAGAAGGCAAGAAGGGATAGGAAGGAAAGATGAATAGAAAAGGGAAGCACAGGGAGGAAATGGACTGAGCGCCATTACATTGTTTGACTTACAAATCAGTGAATGAAATTAAATATGTGTGAATCGTTGAATTGAAAATGGATGTGCTCTGAAAATGTTTACATAAATGACAATAGCTTTAAGTTTGCCTATTCTACATCTCATATGAATGGAAACATGCAATATTATGTCCTTTTGTATTTTCAGGGTCCATCTATGCTATAGAATGTCTCAGAATTTCCATTTTCTTTTTAGCTGAATAATATTGCATCATATGGTTATACCTCGTTTTTGCTTATTCACTCATCTATTAATGGACACTTAGGTTGTTTCCATTTTAAGCACTTGGATTTTGTTCTTTAAATATATGAAGTCTTTTCTTTACCACTAGATGACAGGATTACTGAGATCAGGAACTTTTTCATTGTTATCTTTATTTCTATTTCCAGAATGAATGAATTGAAGTCTTTAAATTCTTGTCTGTAAAATGATTCAACAGACATCCATTAAATCTTTGTTGAATGAATTCTATATGCCAGGCACAGTGCTAAAAAGAAGCAGACGATGTCTTTAATTTAAGGAACTTTCCAGTTCCGTGCTTACTGCTACAACTTTGTTGTCAACTGCTTCCTAAAGCAGTCTCTCAAGTCAATATTTTTTCCCTGAATAGCTGCACCCCCGCTGCGACAGGAAGGTCACCATTCTAGACCTCCATGCAGGCCAGGACCAGCCCAGTGTCCACAGCGAGGCTTGGGTCAGCCCTTGTCTGAGTGGCCTGTGATCTGCCTCTGAGTTTCACAGGCCAGAAGCAAGGTACATGTTTCTAGTCCCAGAAGGGACTCAAAGCCCATTCAACAAACAAAGAGGAACTGAGCTACTGGGTCACTGGAGCTTGTTGGGAATGGAATGGTTTCCTGTAGTTCTGGAGATGGGATTGAGGAGAGAAGGCTCAGCCGGAGATGGTGTGTCCAGAAGGCAGAGGGCCCAGGAACCAAGGAAAGGCAGCGTTTCAGAGAATCGTGGAAACAGTGCCAAGAGTCTTCTTGTAGGATTATAAAGGTGAGAGCAGCACTCGAAAATTTTGGCCCTTGGATGAGACGAATGGAACAGAAAGTCTGAGTTCTATTATCTTACCTTTTCTGATCTCAGGACCCACACCAAGAGGTGCTACCTGCCAGCCAGCCCAGCACTTGCCCCATCTCACAGCCCAGATCTGCCCAGAGCTGAGCAGATCCAAGCAGGCTCAATGTGATGAGGCGGTCTTCTGTACTTACTTTCCAAGAAATCGGAGTTCCAGTAGAGAATTCAAGAAGATGAGGTCTGGTATTCTCTAAGAATCTTCTTGATCTATGTCTTCCAAATAGAGGCCAGACCAGGATCTTGCTGATGAATGTCCTAGAAAGTTCTTCTCCTGTCTGCAGAATGCAGGCAGAGTGGTTCTGTGACTGTTTCCTCTCTGGCCTCTCGCTCCTCTCCTCACCCACATCCAGGGCCCAAATAACCGGGCAACCAAGAAGATGCTTGTCTTTGTGAGGATCTTTTCTCTACCCAGCTGAGTGCCTCTGCCTATACCTCAGTGAGATCTCTGCCCAGGCACAAAGAGTGGGCCGTGGTCCAAAGTTGAAGTCAAAAGGCAAAGAGAAACTGTGTTGTGTCAGGAGGTCATGGCCCCCGGGGGTCTGATTAGCTTTAAAGAGAACCACAGCTGAGGCCCCCTGGCAGAGTGTGAACAGTAGCCTCTCTTTCCAAGTCACCTCCAACTTCTGTGGGGCCTCCTGGGCCTGGGATACCTTTTCCCTTCAGATGTTAGAAAGTTCCAGAGACCTCTCTACAGCCCCGGAGTGTAACCCTCTTTCTTCTCCTCACCAACAGCCAGCCTGTAGCCGAGGGTCACATGTCTTCCCAGCTCCTCCCTGGGGCCCTTTATTTCTTTATCTTCAGCTCCTGCTTGGCTCCCTCTCTCAGATGTAACCTTATCAAAGAGACTTGCCCTGGCCAGGGGCTTTAAAATACCAAATGACTTTCTGCCCTGCCAACTACTCTTCCTCCTAATTAATTTAAAAACAAAACAAAAAACCCCCAACCCTTTACATGGTGATGTGTGAACATTTGTTGTCGATTGCATAATTCATGAGGATTTGGATTCGTGAAGTGATGGAGGCCACCCCCCAACCAAGCCCCCCCCCCCATCACTAAGGTGGCAGCCCTCTTCCCACTCCCTCCTTGTGTTCACCATTTCCATTCATCCCTCTGGTCCTGGACTCTGAGTTTGGATCCTGAGCAAACGCTGCCTTGGATCGTCCATGGATGGTTGGTCTAGGGAATGCGTATCTCCCCTGCTTTACGGGTTTCTCCTTACAGGCATGTGACCTAGGGTCACAGTCTCTGAAGTTCCACGAGTCTGTAACAGACCAGTCACCTCGGCTTTTTTTTTTTCAGTGACTTTGTGTCCCACATTTTGCTCCAACTCTATCCAGTGCCTCTTATTTTGGATCCCCCTCCAAGCAGTGGGTCCTTTGGTCTCAGGGCATGGAAGCTGGTATTCGTGGGGTCCTTTAGACCTTGGACGACTTGTTTCCCTGTGCCTTTGATTTTCCTTACTCTTCTTTGCTCCAAACAGGTGACCAATAATCCCGCCTTAGATCACTTAGACCTCCATTTACTGACACAAGTAGGTTGAAAACACTGTCTTTGTTATTATGTCTTTGATCTTGATGTTCCTTGAGACTATGATCCTGAACCCCTAGACCCAGTGACACTTTCCCTCCAGGGACTGGGCTATGGATAGGAAGTGTTCATAACTCTCCTCGCTGGGGGCTGCTTAGCCTGAAAACAGCAATTAAGCAATACACTAGCTCAGTTAAGCAATGCAGTAGCTCAGGTGAATTCTAGAGGTCAGAGTCACAAAATGTCAAGGTTGGAAGAGACTATAGAAGTTATGCAGCTCTATCCCTGAAAAAATTACCACTGTAACATCATGGGCAAAGGACCTTCTAATTCTGATTTCCCTAAAAAAAAATTATATTTTCACTTCGCCAGGCCACACACTCTCAGGAGCTATAACCATTCCTTTTGCTAACTGACACCATACCCAGGAATGTGGCCAGCCACCGTTCCGGGGAGACAAAGGTGAACAGGACAGAGTTTTCTGGAAGACAGACAAGGACAACGCCCTGGCCGCTCTATGGAGCCACCTCCCAAGAACGGAACATGCGTGACAGCAGGAAGGAGCCTCGGAATGTGTGACGCATGAACTGGGCTTTGAAGGATTTGCCAGCGGAAAACTTGTGAAGGGAGGGAACTGGAGGCAGAGGAATTCGTCCTGGCTGATTGACTCATTCATTTGAATCATTTTTCCTGCATGCCTGCTTTGTGTAGGAACACCAGAAGACTAAGAACGAGAAAGGAACCATTCCCTGTCCTTGGGGAGCTTACAGTCTAGTTGGGAATAAAACAAACTCACCGTCATCGAGTCGATGCTGACTCATTGCGACCTTACAGGACAGAATGGGATGCTCCTGTCAGCTTCTGAGACTGTAACTACGCAGTGGTGGGATTCAAATAATTAACACCTGGTTCACTGCCTTAATGACCGCTTTATGTTTAAACAAATGATGTACTAAAGGACGGTTTATTATTTCGTACAGTTAATACTTAAATAAGAACAATAAAAGAGGTACACAGAATAGATGATAGGACAGAGTTTTAAAATATTAATGAAAAATAGATTAAATCATACCTGACTGAAAGCAATACAACTGTTATTTAAGGTCTTTACACGTTGCTTCGTGATTGGTGTCCTCACTTTCAGTGTTCTTTGCTTTAATGCGAGCATCATCGGCTGTGTGAATTTCCCTGTAGGAATAGGATCCCATTCTTCTAGAGGTAGACCAGTTAGACAATAGCCACCGTGTGTGATGTGTTAGGAAGCGTTAGGTGATGTCTCTTCTCTGAGTATTCTGTTCATCTTTGAAAAAACCCTCTCGGCTTCTGCGGAACTCGCAGCAATGGTTCTGACAACATTCTTAGCTCTTTGAACACGTTCCGGAATTGAGTAATTCACTCTGACTATCTCAGGGTAACTTGGGCTCCAACACAGAGCCGTTGTGCAGATGATCCTTAGATTAGAGTTAGGAATATAAAGGTGTGATTTCCACATTGGGCAGCCACCCAGCCACCCACCTGACAGAGAAACCTGATTCCAAGGGTCATTTTAACAATTGGTTCACCAAACTCACCAAAAAATTAGGTATCGTTCTGCCAAACCAGTACAAACTGATGGAATCCCACTATTATCTTTATGGGAGTAGAAAGCCTCATATTCCAACCTCCGAGCAGCCAGTAGTTTCTCACTGCTGACCTTGAGCTTAGCGGCCTAACACCTAACCACTACACAGCCAGTGCTCCTCTAGTTGGGGATATGGAGGATGGAGTATAGAGGGGTGGGGGAAGCAACAGCGACATGCTGCAGTAAGATAAAAACACAGAGAAAACATCTACACTCTGAAGGCTAAAACGAAAACCATAGCACTTGCTGCAGAGCCAACTCCAGTTCATGACAACACCGTGTGTGTCAGAGTGGAACGGTGCCCCTCCCACCACCACCCCCAGGGTTTTCAGTGGTGGTGGAGATCGTCAGATCTTTCCTTTGAGGTGGATTTGAACCACCAACCTTTCCGAAAGTAATAACTTGAATCACTCTGGGACTCTCAAAGTCCTAAATCCAAACTCCATTTCCATCAAGTAGGTTCCAACTCACAGAGACCCTGTAAAATGGAGTGGAGTTGCCCCTGGGTTGCCAAAGTTGCAAACATTTACAGAAGCAGACTGCCCTATCTTCATGGGAGCTGGTGGGGTTGAACTGCCAGCTTTTCAGTTAGCAGGCAAGTGTTTTCACCTCGGTATCACCGTGGCTCCTGAGGTTCTTAAAGGCGGGCACTGAATTGCTGGGCAGAAGGCCGAGTGAAATGAGCAGGGCCAGCTCAAGGAACATGATGGCCCCGCATGAGTCCACTGGGAGAGAGCATGGAACTCAGGCCGAAATAGACAGAGGGGTCTTCTTTGTTATTTCTCAGAGAGGGACCTTTGAGGACACGGAACAAGAGAGTAAGGTGATTATCCTTATACCCATGGAAACTGGGAGCAGACTAGAGAATGGCCCGAAGGCAAGAGGTGGAGGTGGGAAGGCCAGCAGGGAGGGTGGCCTGTGGCAGTAGCCTTAGTGAGCCCTGGTTTGTCTCCTTCTTGTGCACCCAGTTTGCAATGTCCCTCTTCAATCATGATGCCAGAGTGACATGCTACACCGCAGGTGTGAACCGATGAGTACAGAGCACAGTAGATTATTAACCTAATAATCTCTTCTATTATTGCTCTTGAGATGACATTAATTACCATGGTAACAATAGCACTCTGCTGCTTCATATGACACTTCATATCAAAAGAAACCACTGAAAGGCATTCTTACTTACTCGGGCCAAATCGTCCTTCTCTCATCTGAGACTTAGATATTCAGTTCTTGGTATCAGAGTGTGGGAATTTTCATCCATTCTGGTTAAAGGTTATTCTCTTGGCTCCACCCCTCTCCTCCAGTCCACTGGAATCATCTGGAAACCTGCTTGTTTGGTCAATGTATTTCTACCTGATAAATTGGACTCTCATTCTAATTAGGTCTTAATTTGAGTCCTCGGTAAATGTTTCTAACACCCCCAGGCCAAGGAGAAAGCGTGAGATATGCCTGGTACAAGACAAACTAATAAAAGTGTTTCATGTGCCCATATCTTGCCATCTAAATCCGGAGGACCTTTTCCCAAGCACCACATTGAAACCAAGGCAAACTCCAGCACGGTTCAAGAGCTCTTTCTAGATCAAAACTCTTTCTAGATCAGAGAGGGCTCTTCATCTGACATTGAGTCCACCCTGTTTCCTTGTGGTCACCACTTTTTTTTCAAGGATTCACGAACAATGCGCTGAACTAACTGTTCTAACCAACTGGCCATTCCATCACCCCAGCTGATTAGACCCCAAACCTTGGAGTTTCATGCCTCCCTTTTTTTCTGAGCTTCAACCCTCATCTTAGGGAATCTGCCAGCAGGCGTTGACACCCATGACTGCTTCCTCCTTCTCAGAACCCCCTCTCCACTGATCACCAAGACAACGCACTCTCCTGGTTTCCTCCCCGCTCACTGGCTGCTGCTTCTCAGTGACCTTGCTGACTCCTCCTCATCACCATTTCAACCCTGGAGTGGCCTGGCTCAGTTCTTGCACTTTCACTCTTTTTTTTTCAAGTGCCTTTGTACTTGTCATTAGCTGTCATCACTTTGGCTCCAATTGGTGGCGTCCCCATGGATATCAGAACAAACCCTTGCCTGCCCTTGTGCCAACTTCACCCTCATTGGTATGCTTGAGCCCACTATTATGGCCACTGCGTATGTGGCTGAGTGTCTCCTAGCCAAAGGGGCGCAGTGTTCTGCTGAGATCCATAAGCTTTCCAATGGCTGAGGTTTAGAAGCAGATCCCTAGGCCTTTCTTTCTACGCCTGCAGTTATTGGAACTCTCAGAGGCACATCTTTGCAAGACAACATCGGCAGCAGAAGCGCAGTTACTTTAGATCAGTGGTTCTCAACCTTCCTAATGCTGCGACCCTTTCAGACAGTTCCTCATGTTGTGGTGACCCTCAACCATAAAAGTATTTTCGTTGCTACTTCTTAACTGTCATTTTGCTACTGTCATGGATCATAATGGGAATACCTAATATGCAGGATGTATTTTCATTGTTACAGACTGAACATAATTAAAGCATGGTGATGAATCATGAAAACAATATGTGATTCTGTATTGTGAAATATTTATTTCGAATTACAAATCAATGACACTTTGTCTTGAAGCACGGTGTAGCATGGGTAACAGTCATCACACTGGGCACTCCTACATGGGTGTGTCTGCATGTGGGTGGACCCTCCTGGAGACACAGGGAGCCGTGTCTCAGTTCTTCAGACCATCATAAATATGTTTTCCGATGGCCTTCAGGCGACCCCTGTAAAAGGGTTGTTCAACACCCAAAAGGGTCACGATCACAAGTTGAGAACTGCTGCTTTTAGTCCTGTGTAGCCGCGTCTACAGATATCCCTCTCCAGCCCCAAGCTCTTCCCTGACCACCAGCCTCATCGACTGATCTGTCTACCATACAGCTGTTTGTAGCTCTCCAATAACCCAAAATCCATTGCCCTCAAGTTGATGACGACTAGTAGCGACCCTGTGAGACAGAGTCGAGCTTCCCCACAGTGTTCCCGAGACCGTACATCCTCGTGGGAGCGGCCCACCGTAGCTCTGTCTAGCTGAGCACCCGGTAACTTCCCACTGCTGACCTTTGGATGAACAGGGCTCAACTAACCACCTTGCCACCAGGGCTCAGATGTCCAACCGGCATCTCCAATGCAGCCTGTCCTGGCGTTAGCCCCTAGCCGGGCTCCACCCCTAGACTCAGTCCTCCTGTAGTTGTGCCATCTCCGTGACCAGCCACTGCAGGGCTCCAGCAGCCCAGGCCCCAACTGGAAACCAACCGTGACACCTCTCTCGTCAATCGTGTCCCCATTCTGCATCTGATAGAAAAAACCAAAACAACACCCACTGTCTCTGTCCAGAACTTGACAGATTTAGACCAGTTCTCACATCCGCTCCTCCCCCTCACTTCACACCACCGCCACACAGTCTTACGAAAGTTTCCTGACAGGCCGCCTTGCTCTCGGCGTTACCTCCTGCCGTCTAAGTGTAACATAAAGTGTAAGCCAGTGTAAACCAGAGGGTGACATCACCCGTTGGTCTGTGGCTCCCATCTCCCATCAAGTGAAAATCAAATTATTTGCAATGACTTACAAAGCCCACCCTGTCTGGTCTACTGCTACTTCTCAGATTCCACCTCCTGTGAATCTCTCCATAACACCTCCAGCTTAAGCTGAAACCATGTTCACTCTGACACGATGGCCTCTCCAGCCCTGCTTTGCTTTTCTCTACACACCCATCAGCAAGCAAGATATCAGGTATGTGTGTATATACTAGCCTTTCAGGCACTCTCAGGAGTTTGGCTGCTAACCTCAAGGTTGGTAGTTCAGACCCATCAGCTGTTCCATGGGAGAAAGATAAATCTATCTGCTCCCATGAAGATTTATAGTCTCTGAAACTCAATATTGAGTTGTTGCGAGTCAGAAGTGACTTGATGGCATCATTGATGTGTTGTTTCAATCTCCTCTTACTAATAAGGTGTGGTAGTTACATAACCAGCTGTCAGCTTGAGACTTAAGAGTGAAGGGGTGGAGCTTAGCCTGTCAATCAGGTCGCAGCTTAATGACCTCACTTGGAGGCCCTAAGGATAACTCACTGGAGGGGAGACACACAGACTCACTCCCTGCGAAACATTCCTGGTGACAAGCCACATGGGGCTAAACGGATGGAAGCCAGGGCCTTGGAGCTGGAGGAGCTACATGGAGATCCACACCACGTAAGATGTTTCCACCGCCACTGGATCCATAAGACTTTCCACCCACTAGCATGTGTTGCACGATTCTGAAGAGGCACGTACAGATTGCTACTGGACATATAGACTAATGTTGGACTTATAGACTTGATCCGGACTGGGCTGGGATGTTTCCCTAATGTACACTTACTCTTTACATAAATCTCTTTCCGACACACATGAGTGTCTATGAATTTGTTTCTCTAGTCTACCCAGACTGACACATAAGGCATAGATCTTTGTTTATTTAATCACTGCTCTGTTCTAAGGGTCCAGCTCTGAGCCTGCCACATAGCAGCTACAGGGTCATATTTGTTGAACAGTTGTGTAGACAGTAATTTTTCTTGGCATTGACATCCTGGAAAGAATTCACTGCTTTAAAAGTTGGAACGGTGCAACGCATTTGCCCATCTTTATCTTTTGGAAGTCCCACTGACTTCCAGGATATTTCCTAGAGTGCCAGCAGGAGCTCAGCAGTGGCGGCGGCAGCAGCATACTGCTGGTACTGTCCATTGCCACCGAGCTGGCTTTGACTCACGGTCACCCCAGGCAAAACAGAATGAAGCATTGGCAAGCCCCATGTGTGTCAGAAGAGAATGAAGTTCCATGAGATTTTCCATGGCCGGTTTTGATTTTCAGAAGTGCAATTCTATCACCAGACCTTTCTTCCAAGGAGCTTTGAGGTGGACCCGAGCCTCCAGTGTTTCAGCGAGTAGCTGGGTGTTAATTATGTGTGCCACCCAGAACTCAAGCAGTCTTTATTGAGAGGACCGTTTTTAGATCCTTCCACCCGTCTTTGCATCACAGGACCAGCTGGCCTCACGTTGGTAGCACTTCATTGTAGAATGCTTCTCAATTGGCTTTCCCACTCGGTCGCTATGCCCCGGAGTCATGCTCCCTGTACACAGTGGAGGCTTGTTCCTGGGTGGGACATTCAAGCAGGGGCTACATTTTCCAGCTCCACTTATGGTGGAGAGTCTTAGGATTCACTTCTGACCAATGAAGAGTGGGCAGATGGGCTTCTATTTCGTGTCCAAGAGTCACCCCAAGACAGCTCCTTCTTGATACCCCCCTCTTCCTTTGTCCTCTCTGCTGGCAGGATAGCTGTGCTCCTGAGGATTTGGGGAGCCAGGTGTGGAATGGGGGAGGGGGTACCTCCATCAGTCTGGATCTCTAGGTGGCCTCCCTCTCAATGGGATTTTTCAAGTGTGAGAAATAAATGTCTATTGTACTAAACCATTGAGATTTGAGACTTCGCACACTTTGGTAGTTAGGCCCCCCTTAAATGAATACAAATCAGATACAGACTTTTTTGTGAGCCTGTCTTAGCTTGCTAGAGCTGCCACAACAAAGCACCACCAAACAAGTGGCTTGAACAAACAGAAACTGATTTTCTCACAGTTCTGGAGTCTGCACTCAGTGTGTCAGCCTTGCTAAGCAGGCTCCCTCAAGGTCAACTCAACAAAACGGCCCTTCTTCCTCTTGTTGAGCCTCTGATAGGCCTGGGTGGTCCTCGGCATTGGTTTGCAGATGGATCACCACCGGGTCTCTCTCCACTGTGTGGGGGACTGCTTCCATGTCTGTCCTGTTTTCTGTGACTTCTCGAAAGAGATTTAGTGCAAGGTCCCCACTCTGCCACAAATCTGGGAGGACTTAACTGACAATGTCTTCAGAGAAGGACCCTATTTTTCAAACAAGGTCACATTCCACAGGTACAAGGGTTAGGATTACAACAGATCCTTTGGGGGACACCATTAATCCACCAGGGAGCCCAGTGAAGTCATCGCTCTGCAGCCTAGAAAGTGCACGGAGCCATGAGACAACCGTCTCTACCTGACCACCACAAGCTCGAGGAGGAAATAGATACTTTCTCCCAACTGTCCCACCACCCCCTCTTCACAAACAACTCTCTACTTCATCAGCTTCCCTCCTTGTACTTTCAACTTTAGGAGGGAGGAAAATGGAATGAAACGTAGAGAAAGGCCACCACATCTCTGTGCATCGCTGATTCGGATCACAGGCCAACTGGGTCCCATAAACTGGGGAAGAAGTGTCAGGGGAACAGTGGAGTGAGGAACCAGGCCAGTGCTTTGGTTCTTCAGTTAGGAGCCTGGACCTTATTGTAAGAAGCTTTTCAGTCAGCCTTGGGGCCAGGCCAACAAGTAGGCACTGGTCCATCCTGCATCCCAGGAGGGAGGGAGGAAGATGCTGGCTGCGGGCCTGGCCTCTGAGAGGATAGGTCTGCTCCTTGGACAGCCGTGTGCTCAGTGACAGCCCAAGTGTTCCCAGGACAGATGGGGAAATGAGAGCAGAGCTGGGCTGGACTCTGAGCCAGGGAAATGAATCCTCAAAGGCTCAGTCTGGGCACCCTGATGCCTCCCCAGCCCAAAAGAGATTGCGGGGATGCTCTACTGGGCAGGTGGTGTGGCCTAAGACACTGGCTCCTACTGAGCTGTGAGCCTCCAGCAGCGACTGGCTGCTTACATCTCTAGCCTAGATCATTTCATCGTTATCTTTCTGTATAACATGGGAATAAGGCAGCTAATGTTCTTAGTTTGGAAATAATATTAAGTATAAGAAATACCGGTATTGTAATAGCTATGAGCTACAAATAGATGCTTGGGAGACACGCAGGCTGAACAGGTGTGGGAGGGAGAGTGGGTGTATGTATGCCCATGAGTAGATAAAGGTGGAGAGGGGGTATTTGTACATGAGTATTTGCCTTCGCTGGTTGAGCATCAAAGCAAGGAAACTAACTAACTTCCATGGAATTAATTCCAACTCATAGCATCTCTGTAGGCAGAGTAGACCCCCCTGGATTTCCGAGACTGTAAATTTTTATGGGAGCCGAAAGCCTTGACTTTCTCCTTCAGAGCAGCAAATGTGTTCGAATCGTGGACCTTTGGGTTAGCAGCCTATCATGTAACTCACTGCCCCTCAGGAGGCAAGGCTAGCAATACTTCTCAGGCGACACGGGTGGGAGCCTTTGGGGCCAGAGGAGCTATAGGGCAATGGTATGGATTTGGAAACGTCATTGCAAATGGGTAATCACCAGCTCCATCTCCAAGAATAACAACCATCTCCAGCAACAATCTCATTGTCCCTGAGTAGACTCGGGGGTAGCAGGTCATAGGTGATGGCCAGGGCGGGCCCACACCTGCGCACCAGAAGGGCCCTGAAGCCTGTTGCTTGGAAGGAGCTTTGAAGCATGTCCAATCTGCCACAGGGTCAACACATGAGGATGACCGGCGTGTGACTTACCTCTATCTGCAGAGAGGCTCCTACCACTGTGGACATACTGCAAAGCTGAAGCTGGCAGGACATGGCAGGTGACTGTCAGGGAGATTTCTGCCACTTGGGAAAAGGGTAAGGGACCGGACAATGGACGGCTGGCCCAGGCCGATGAGATGTGACTCTGGCCTTGTGAACGTCCCATGGGGAGTTCATAGACTCCCTGTTTATATGTCATTAAATAGGTGCATGATGTTGCCCCATCTCCCTGCCAACATCTGCCCAGTGGGCAGTTACAGTCAGTATCCTTCTCTCCTGGCAAGACTCATGCCCAGCAGGCCAATGACCTTCTGGCCCCAGAACCAGGGTGCCCGTTCATTTGGGTCCCCTCTGCAGTGCAGACAGCTGAGAGCTAGCGGAGGGGCTGTGTCCTTGTTGGGCATGGGTGAGTGTGACCCATCGGTGTGGTCACATCAGCCAGTGTGCACACCTGTCGCCCAACACCTCTGAGAAAACCAGGGGCCTCTGCTGGGGCTGCCCTAGGAGATTCCCTTTTTACTCCACATAGCTCCTACCGCTTCAGCAGACCCCAGGACACCAGCAGTGAGATCCAGCTTCAGGATCCAGAATCTGAAGAGCCAGTGGCTACTCCCCAGAGGGGACCTGGACTCCTGGGGGCAGGAGGGCTGGTGGGTGGGGGTGAACAAGGACATGCACAATTCTAGGCAGCTTAGAGATCAAAGGAACCCCTACTCCCACCCTGAAAATCCCTTGTGCCCTGGAACACAAGTGTGCGTACTATCTTTCCTCCACCGACCAGAGCACCCTACAAGTGGTGTGGTGGCTGGGCAGGAGTGCCAGGAGCCACAACCAGATGGGGAAGTGCAGGAGCTCCTGTCCAGGGAAGTACAGGGAAGGACAGAAGAGCATCTTGAAGAGACAGCAATGGGTGGAGAGGACCAGGACGCAGACTCTCCACAGAGCAGGCACTTGCTGAGCAGTGGGGACGGGCCAAGCTCTGTGCTGGGCAAGTCCGACTGCCATCAGACCCACACTGCTGCTGGAGTCACTGCCAAGGGCAGGAGCAGGCACCCTGTTTGCAAATATTAACAGGCCTGCTCACTGTGCAAGAACTGGGTAGTGCAAACCATTCACATTCAGTTAACCCAGAGGCACCTCAGAAAAGGGGTCTGATCAAACACCCCCAAAGGTTACCCCTGGGCAGTCATTGAGACCCCTTCAGCGCACCGTTCTCTGCTCACACTCGCAGGGTCACCAGGAGTCGGCACTGGCCGCACAGCAATGGGTGTGTTTTCTTTCTCTCACTCTACCAGGAGGCAGGAGTACCCTGAGAAAGGAGCGGTTCCTTCTTGTTCATTAAAAGCTGCAGCAACATTAATATGGGTCAAAGGGAGATCAAGTGATAAGGTATTACGTTTTAACCCAACTCCATCGGCCACAATTGACATTACAGGGCTCTCTGTCTGACGGCTCAATGTCTGTCTGTCTGCTCTGGTCCCAGGGCTTACCCATGGAGGCTTACCCATGTGGAGACCTTTCAATGGAGACCTTCTAGTTGGATGTTGGGCTTCTACTTGTCACCCACAGCCTTCTGCAAACCAGGTATTCACAATTTGAACACTGATACCATGCCGTCATTCAGATCTGGATTTTATTATTTACAATCCTTGGATCACACAGGATGCTATGGGCTTAGTTGACGCCTCACTGAGATGGCTGTTTGCTCTAGAACAAGATTTTATGATCCCAGACACTATTCTTTCTGATAGCCAGGCACCGTCTGGTTTCTTTCCCACACTTTGCTCTAGCACCCGTAACTTCAGTCATCTCTACCACTGTTTTGGCTTGTGCCCACATTTGAAGGAGCATCCAACCAATACCTACAAGGACAGCTCCCACTCTGCTGGCAGAGCCCCCAGTGCCACCAGGCCACAGTAGGAGCACCATCTTCACTGATTCACTCACAAGGTGTTCATGCTGGGCCTACCAGGTGGTGAGCATGGTGCTGGCCATCAGAGATGGAGGGCCTACGGCTCCTGGGAAGACAGACCTATAACAAAACGCCATACCCAGTGAAGAAACAGGTAGTCACTGCCTGTGGCGTGACATCCGGAGAGGCTGGCAGCAGAAATGCTCAGTCAGGAAGGAGTGGGGTGTCCCAAGGCTCTACCACTCCCTCTCCCAGGGTCCCCACCGCAGCCTCCTCTGGATGGATCTCCCTACAAGGACTTCAAGTAATGCCCCAGCTTCACCCTAGGCGGTGCCTAGGAAAAACAGTGGTTGTTTTGCTCCTGCAGCTGCCCTCCGGGTTACCTGGTTGATTCACAGAGGGAGCAGGACACCTGGGGCAGCGGAGGAGGGGGCTGGCCCACAGACTTGGCCTCAGTGCCCGGACTGCTGCAGATTCCCAGACCTTACGGGGTGCCGCGTGGGAGGGCCAGCACCCACAGGGATGCCGCTCCTCTTTTGTTCTGACATCAGTCGTGTGGTCTGATACAGAACACTGGGAGGGCCTCGTGGAAGAAGAAAGAGAAGGTGGAAGACACATATTTTGGCCAGAGCCCCATCAGATAGGAGAACAAGGACATTCTCCCAGGCCAGGCACGCTCTGTCCTCCAGGGCCCACTGTCTCCCGGAAGCAGGGGTGCAGTCAGACGAGCCATGAGGGGCCCACATAGGCTTCCTGCACCCCAACCCATCCACATGCACCCACGCCCACACCTGTTCCCCGGGGCGAGGGCTGGAGTGGCTGAGAGGGGAATCCCTGCTCAATCCTTTCCTTGTCTTAGGCAAACACTGACGGAAGTGTGGCACGTGTGGGCAGCCAGGAGGGTGGAGGCTTGAGATTTCGTATCCCACCTGCAAGAGCTGCTGGTGGGTGGGGTGGAGAGAAGCAGCCAGTACAGCAGGTGGCTGACAGACCAGATGCGTGTTCTCCAAGTTCTGGAGGCTAAAAACCCACCAGGATCCCAGGTATGCCCATCCTCCTGGGAGCCTCTCCCCTACTTTCTCATGCTGCTGCACCCCCTCCCGAGCTGCCTGCACTGTGGCCACATTGCAGATGAGATGCTTCTGCCACCCTCCCTACGCAACATCTGTCTTCTCTGTGGTGGGCACCTGGGGCTAATCATTCTTGTTATGAAATGCCCCAGGGATTAGGCTTAGGGCCCACCCTACTCTCACAAGGCCCCCTGAATGTAATGCAAAAAAGAAGTCATATTACAGGTTCCAGGCTGAGAGCGATCATCCTGGCCCTCACTAAGCAAAGAGCTAAACATTTTCACAGAGGAGGGGCAGGCAGCTTCTTATACCTCCAGTCTCATGGTGATGTTCCCTTGGGTCCATGGGCATAGTGCTCAGATCAGCCCTGAAGGTCCATACCTCCATCTTTAATTTAGGTGTGTCATCTGGCTTCCCTAGCATTGGACACCCAGGAAGTTGTTTGGGAATGGACCAAGAGCATCTACAAGATGGATTACTGGTCATGATTGGTCTGCCCTACACGTGGACCCCATGCACAAACCACCTCCTTCTTCCTTCTCCTTAAATATGACAGTGCTGACTTTGCTTCAGGAAGCCCCCGTGACACACAGGAGATCTTGCACCTACCAGCTCATCTGAATCCATCCTCCACGATGAAGACTTCCCTCTCAATCCCAGCCTCTCCTTGCACCCCGGACACGTTCACGTTACACAACCACACCACACTTACAGTTTCATCCATTTCTTACGACACTACAGATGCCAGGAGGCTATCTCATGGTGACTTTTGTTGTGGAAAGGGTGTGTTTGAGTCCTAACCCCTGACACCTGTGAACATGACCTTATTTAGAAACGGAGTCCTCATAGATAGCGTCAAGCTAAGTAAGGCCATGCTGGATGATGGTGGGCCCTAAACCAGTAACTAGCATCCTTATAAAAACCAATTGCTATCAAGTCAATTCAGACCAATGGCAACAACCTGCTGAGTGGCACAGTAGAATCGTGCTCTATGGAGCTCTCCGTGGCTGGTTTTTGAGAGGTAGATCTCTAAGCAATTCTTCTAAGGTTCCTCAGGGTAGAATTGGACCTCTGACCTTTCAGTGCCAGCCAAGCGCATTAGCCATTTGCACCCTCTAGGGACTACTGTGTGTTTGACACGGAGACCAAACCAAAATCCAAACTCACTGCCATTGAGTTGATACCAACTCACAGCGGCCCCATAGGGCAGAGTAGAACTGACTGCCTTATGAGTTTGCAAGACTGCCACTGCTTACGGAAGCAGAAGGCCTGGCCCCTCTCCCTTGGAGTGGTGATCACAGCTCGACTCATGGCCACTAGGCCACCAGGGCTCCCAGACCCAGATACACACAGGGAAAATGTCATGTGATGACAGAGATTCAATGAGGCATCCACACCCCAAGGATTGCAGGCAACCACCAGAAACCAGGTAGAAACGGATGGAGCCCTCTCAGCGAGTGTGGCCCTGCAGACACCTGCACATTGGCTGCCCCTCCTCAGAGCTGTGGGAGCGTGATCTTCCATTGTTTCAAGTCAGCAGGCTTGCGGTGCTTTGTTGCGGGAGCCTCAGGAAACCTATTCTCCCAGTTGCTCCCAGTGCGGTCCAAAGCAGCCATCACACTTGGCTCTGTGGGTGAGACTCAGAACAAAGGCCTCAGGGCCCGTAAGAGGAAGCATGGTGCTGAGTTGGGTGGGTGTTATGGGGGACCCCAAAGTGTGTGGGATGTTACAGGGTGGGGGTGTTATGGGGGACCCCAAAGGCTTCTTGAAAAAGGTAGTATTTGCATAATGCCTTTTTGCCAAATGAATACATCGGATAAGATGGTGGTCGGGAGGGAGCTGTCAGAGTAGGGAATGGCTTCCCGGAAGAAGGACAAGTGGAGAAAGAGCGGAGGTGGGAGGAGTGGACAGAGAGGCAGGGAACCTGCAGGAGCTGGCTCACCAGCTGCATAGCTTTAAGTTGTCCCATAGCAACTGGGCCTTGGACCACAAGGCTCCCTCTCCTGCCAGGGCCGCGCCATGTGTGGGGGATGACTCAGGGGGCAGAGAGAGGAAGGGGCCCAGCTGCGGTCAGCTGACGCGTGTTTTCCAGGCCTGGGCTGCCCTGCTGACTGTGTCTCAAACCACACCCGAAATCTCTGTGGGTCCTGATTGCATGAGGAACTCCCCAGAGTTCTGCTTGCCCCAGCTGTGCACGCTGTCCTCTGAACACCGCTCAGCGTCTGCCCATTCTTGGCAGGGCCTTGCAGGGGGGCAAGTTCCGCCTGAGAGCAGCAGCTGGAAGTGACCACAGGCTGGGTTCTGCCTGCGGCCCAGGCCCAGGTTGAGGAAGGAGGAGCGAGGTGAGGGCCTCTTGAGTGGTGGGGTGAGACTCTGCCCAGGAAGGTGCCACTTGCCTTTGCATCCAGAGCAGCTGGGACCTGCTGGTGAGACTCCGCGCCCAGGAGCAGCCGGTGTGGGCTCTGTTCTGGGCCAGCTTTGCCTCCTGCTTTCAGGTTTATTACTGTCGGTTCCCAAGCAGTCAGCTCTTTCTCACGGCAATCCCACGTGCAACCGAGCCACGTGCTGCCGGGCCCTGAACTGTCTTCACAATTGTTGGTCTCCTCACGTCCGGTGTCGTGGTCACTATGTATTCTAAGAGCCTTCTAACCTAAGGGGCTCATCTGCCACAATATCAGTGTGGTGGTCCATGGGGCTTGCATGGGCTCATTTGAAAATCATTGTTTGGGTCAGCTGGCGTCCCACCTTTGCCTGCATCTCAGAACGCACTCTCAAGAAGGTCTCTTGTGGCCTGCCTCCCCCCGCCCCCCACCACCAGGCACCTCCCCCACAACAAGGCCTTAGCGCTCCTGCCGTCTCTGGTTCCCTCATCCAAGGGGTAATGCTGCCACCTGCTGGCAAATTCAGGAAAAACCAAAACTCACAGGTCTAGCCAATGCTGTGGATTTCCAAAAACTCACAGGTCTAGCCAATGCTGTGGATTTCCAAAAACTCACAGGTCTAGCCAATGCTGTGGCTATCCAAAAACTCACAGGTCTATCTAATGCTGTGGATTTCCAAAAACTCACAGGTCTATCCAATGCTGTGGATTTCCAAAAACTCACAGGTCTAGCCAATGCTGTGGATTTCCAAGATGTAACTCTTTACAGGAGTAGAAAGCCTCATCTTCCTCCTGCAGAGCAGCTGGTGGTTTTGTATTGCTGACCTTGCAGTTAGCAGCCCAAAGGTAACCACCAGGGCTCCTCAATTCTAGAAATGCCCCACCCCCCACCCCAATTCACTAGGATCTACAGCAAGTAACGGGAACAGGTACGTATGACCCAGCACTCACTCCCCTGCTCTGCCTTTGAGAGTCCTATTCTGAGAAACAGTGTCTCGGTTCCCCCCACCCCACTGCATGGTGGACCGCTTGTGGAGACCCTCACCTAACCCTATATCCCCAGGGAAGCCACTGGCCAATTTGCAAATCTTGCCTACTCACCGTCATGCTGGAATTTAGTTCCGCTTAACTTCCACTCATGGGTCCCTAATACAAGCCAGGGGACACAGAGGGAAGTAATAGAGAGAGGGCCCTGCTTTGGCAGAAGGGAGTGGAAATGCAACTCCAGGCAAAGGCAGAACGAACAAGATGCAAATGCGGGTTATTTTGGTATGGATTGTCGTTGTTTTTTTTGTTTTGCTTTGTTCATTATTTACTCCTTTGCTGCTCTTCCACTTAAAAAAAAAAAGGAAATGCCAACAATTCCCTCTAATTTCTGCTAGGTCGGAAGAGCAACAGAATGGGAACTAGAACTTTCCGTTGACAACCACTAGGCTTTAAGGGGCTTACCGGCTTAGTGTACATACGGCACCCACCTCTGGCGGGTGGTACTGAGGTGGCCGTGAACATCTCAGACACCAGCAGGGTCACCCCTGGCAAACAGGTGTCAGCCGAGCTTCCAGACAAGACAGACTCAACAAAAGGCCTGGAACTCTGCTTCCACACTTGAGCCCCGGAAGCCCCAGGGTTCACTGCTGGCTGCTGTCCAGCTGGACCTGGAGGACTCCTGAGGGGGAAGCGCTCCACACACGGTGGCCACATGATGCTTGTGCAAGTTGAGGACTGGCTCTGGTGCGTTAGAGCGGACTCACTGGCAGCTGCACCGCCAGCAATCGGTCCATGCTGGTCGGGACAGCAGTCAGGGGGCGGGCGTTAGCGGAAAGCAGAGCAACCTGGTCAAGGAGGAGACAGGGGCGACTCTCCCCTAGACCAGAGGGTTCCCTTGGCCAGTGAAGAAGAGTGTAGGCCGACTGCCCTGGGGGAGGCACCTTATAGAGCTGTCATCTTCCAGGGGAGGGGAGAGGAAAAAAGAGAAGAGAGGAGAGGAGAGGGAAGAAGAGGACTCTGGATTTCATCCTGGAGAGCATTAAAGAGAGGTGAGACTGTGGCATCCTAGAAACAGAACAGAAGGTGGCCGGGGCCTGCTGTGTTGACTGAGGCTGAGGGTTAGCGGGAAGGACAGGGTAGTGTCTTCTGGGTTTGGCAATGTGGCGATGGTGGCCCTCTCAGTTTCAGGGAGGGTGACAACCAGGCGAGGCAGGTCTGAGAGCATATGGGATGGGACAAGCAGACAGAGGGTGCGTGCACACACCAGAGCTTCAGGAAGAAAGGCCGGCCTGAGTGGCGTGCTCCACCATGAGATTCTCGTGCTGAACTGAAATGTAAGTGGTGCTGTGTCTGTGTCCAAAGCGTGCATCGCACGGAGATGCTCCCCTTCCAGATCCTCCCCCAAGGAAGACCTGCCACGCAGCTGTGGGGAGTGCAGCTAGCCAACTGAGTCCAGCTGTCAGCTCCTTCAGGGGTTGCCTGAGCAGAGAACCACCTCGTTCCTCATTAGCATGCAGAAGAGGTATCAAGATCTGGTCATTTCATTGAATAGCCTTGATGTATTTGGCTAATAACTGAACAATTGGAGCTTCAAGTTCACCCAGAAAGGCCTGGTGATCTGCTTCCACATAATCAGCAATTGACAACCCTATGAGGACAGTTCTGCTCCGACAACCATGAATCCAAGTCCGCAGGATAACAACTAATTTATTTTAGTCCACTACCCAGTGGCATCGTGATTGTGTGTTGGGCTGCTAACTGCAAGGTCAGCAGTTCAAAGCCAACAGTTGCTCTGCTAGGAGAAAGATGGGGCATTCTACTCCCAGTACAGTCTCAGGAACTCACAGGGACAGTTCTGCACTGTCTGTAGGGTCACTTTGGGTTGGATGTGCTTGAAGCCTTGAGGAAGGGAGACCAGGCTTTATAATCAGCAAGACTTGCCTCAGAGCATCTTCTGTGATACATCTACATCCCCAATAACTCAATGTCTTCCTTTGCGCATATACATCCCCATGACTCAATGACTTCCTTTCTCAGGTGCTGCTCACACCCTTCCCTTCCCTTCCAAGGCGCCGGTCCCTAAGAAGCATCTTGTACTCAAGATCTGCCTCAACCACCGCTCCCTAACAATTCAGCCCAACCACAGAAACTTGACCGCCTGTGAGAAAGGATGCTGCCAGTGTTTGCATGGAAACAAAAATGCCAAGAGCCACTCCTGACACAGAGAGGGAGCAGCGGGGTGCTGTGACCCCAGTGAGGCTATTCTGCTAAGGGAGATGTCCGGCAAGGAAGGGCCATTTCTGGTCTGCTCTCTAATGCCCAGGTCAGCTACTCACAGAAGTATCGACCCCATGTTTGAGCCACGTTTTAAGAGTCTTGTAAACATCTTTAAACATTGGATTTCAAGCAGAAGGGCTTAGAAAGCAATGGGACTCCAGTTATTTTCTCTTCTTTGCTTCACTCCCAGTCTCCCCACATTTCGACTTCATGCATTGGCCATTGTTCTACTTAGAGCGATGACGGCAGGATGCAGGTCTGCATAGTGCTGTCAGCGGCAGCACCCTGGAGAGGCGCCATTGCCCCCACTGCATGCAGGGCTGAGAGAAGGCTCCGTTGTCCTCAATATCACACCACTGTCTGCGCTTCAGGGCAGGTGAGGGATAGGTGGTTCAGTGACAAGGCTGTTGCAGAGCTTACAGATGCCCTTGCCCTTCAACCAGGAAAGCAGTACAGCACGAGTGAGGGCAGCCCCCCATCCCCATTCCCTCCCAGGGCCTCAGTGCATGGCCGGGAGACAGTTGAAGCACCCGGACAGCCCTGTGTCCCCTGAAAGTGTTAAGAGACTGTTCAGGGGACGGGGATGAAGCAATATCTAGGTCCTAACCAGTTAGGGGGCCACCTCTAAGCTTACTGCCAAAGAATGTATTAATAAGAGAATAGGATGGTCAACTTGCCAGAGACCAGGAAAAGGGAGGCCAAGAGTAGGAATTCAGGTGTGTGTGTGTGTGTGTGTGTGTGTGTGTGTGTGTGTGCAGCACACCAGCACATTCAGGAGCATCTGTGTCCTTGGGGTGCAGATGGAGGCAGTGGACTCTCCAGCCCCCACTCACCCTCTTCCACCCATTCCATGTCCTCGGGACTCTCCCTCAGGATGGGGGGGCTCAGGCTGCCTGAGTGCCCTGGGCTCCTCAATAAGCCCACTCAATCTCCCTCCCCCTCACATTTCTTCCCACGGGGAGACCCAAATCCAGCGCCCCCCCCTTCCCCCCCTTCCACACGCACGTGGAAAGGCCACTCTGCCTGGGGTCTCCACACTTATACTCCAACTCCATAGCACCTTTCTGTCTCTGCAGGGCCGGAGACCACGGAGCCCCCTCACCTACGGGAGCCCATCCCCTGGCCGAGACTTTGATCGGATGCTGTTGAGTTGTGACATCGAGTCGATTCTGACGCCCAGCACCCTGCCAAGAGGGCGTAGAACCTTTCCCGTCCCCCCACCCCCCCCGCCGGGGTTCCCAGGCGGACCATGTGCACGCTGGCGCGGCACAGAGACACAGCACAGAGCTCAGGGGTGGCAGCCACGAGGAGGACGGTGCCCGACCCACACGGCTTCCTTGGGTTTCTACTTAGGGTTGCTAGGACTTGGGACCAGCTCGACCACACACAACAACAACAGCACGAATTTTATGGGAGCAGCTCCCCACGTCTTGCCTCCTGGGGTTCACCTTACCCGATCTGACATCGAGCAGCCATGAACTTGAATGAGGCGCCCCAGGCCCCTTTTAATACGGCCTGCGAGGACGTCGTCCGTTCTGTGTTCGATTTCCACCGTGATGGCCTCGGGGCCAGACAAGGCTGCATATTCGCTTGTCCCTCTTGTCATTCGGTTTGCTTGTGTTCTACCTTCCCCCTCCCAGAGGGTCGCATGGGCTTCCTAAAGAACGAGGTGTGCGCCTCAGACCAACCACACTGTGGCCCTCCATCGGGACAGAGTCGGCCTGCTCTGCAGGGCCCCCAGGCTGCACCCCTTCTCGGGAGTGGTGGTGGGTTCGAATCGTGGGTTCGAGGCCAGTAGCCCCGGGCTTCTGCAGGCCCGGGTCCGGGACTGCTTAGCGACTTGCGCAGAGGGAGGATAAGGCAGGCCCACGTCTGGTTCATGGTGTCCCGGAGAGTGCGATCGTACCCCAGGGGCTCTGGAGGGGCCTTCCACCAGGACACCCGGCTTCACACCCGTATCCAGAGCTTTCCAAGATTCTTCCACGGCCCGGCCAGGGCAGCCGCTGAGAAAGGAACGCGAAGGAATAGTTTTTCTTTTTCGGAGGCTGAAATAGACACCTCCTCTCATCACTCGGAGTCACCTGTGTATTCCGGCTAGAAAGGTGTTTGATGGGGGCCTTGGGGCCCCCTTGTCCTGGGGGCACGCAGGAAGGTTGGCAGTTTGAGCCCACACAGCGGCTCAGGCTGATATGAAAGAAGAACGGCGCCTGAGCGAACCTGGTGGGGCGGTCCCATTCTGTCCCATGGGATCGCTGTGAGTGAGAACCAAGTGGAAGGCACCCAGCACCCACTCTGCAAGGGCCCGGAGACCCAGTGACAATGTTCAAGGCAGCCAGGTGGGGGGGCCAGAGAGCCGGGAAGAGTCCTGCCTGCTCAGGGAGGCTGGTCTGAAAATAGCTCTTCCCTGGGAAAAGGCGACAAGGAGCAGGAATGTAGAGTGAGACCACGGACACATCCAGCTAGCAAGACCCCTCCTCACCTCGTCCAACTCCAGCTCATGCCTCAGGGCTCAACTCCAAATCCATCTCTTGGGGAAGACTTCTCCGACTTACCAGACAAGGCAACCTCTCCTCCTTGTTGCCTCCAGCGAGTCCAAAGGGATGTCCCCTGCCAACTCCCACTCCCCCAAGTCATGAGAAGCATGCAAGAGCTTCTTCAAATGCAGGGTCCTGGCCCACCTCCTCATAGGTCCTGTCATCGCCATGGCTAATGACGCCCCATTTTATTTGTACACACAGCAGGGTTGGACTTTTAAATTTCAGCACTTGAGAAAAACATCTGGACAAAGATCAAAGCAAATGAGACAAAGAAATACAGCTCTCAGGACCACCTCCACGTGCATGTTTATGTAGATGAAGCAACAAGGACAATCACACCGAACTCTGTGTTTCCTCCCTGTGTGTGAGACCCCCCTGTCTTCGTTGGTTCTTTTACTCTTCGTGGTGGAAAGAGAGAACTTTGGTGTGACTTGTGAGTCCTGCCATTTTAAAAGCACGGACATGATGGTGCCCAGGAATGAATCTATGAATAATAGAGCGCACAGATGAATGCTTAGGTCTCAATACCTGTAAAGCAGGAGATGCATTAGACAATCCCGGAAATACCTTCACGTAAAATGCTCAAGTTGCACACCTTTCTTCCAGCTGCCATCCGTTTCACCACACCCCAGAGCTCTGATAGCCCTCAGATCAAGGGAGTCTGTCTTTCATGAGAATTCCGAGGGCTCTCTTGCTGTTTATCCATCAACAAAAGAAGCACAGCCTCTTCCTCTCTGAAGGCAGAGCCCCTGTGGCATAGTGAGCTATTCATTAGGCTGGTCACCATAGATCAGCAGTTCAAGCTCACTGGCTGCTCCATGGGAGAAAGACGAGACTTCCTGCTCCAGGAGAGAGTTTCAGTCTTTGAAACCCACAAGGACAGGTTGACCCTGTCCTACTGGGACACTAGGAGTCAGAGAGACCCGTTGACAGTGAATTTTTGAGTCCTTTCCAAACATATCAAACCTTCTGTCCCTGGTTCCAAATGGTCCAGAGAGGGCAAAAGTTCAGCATAGGAGATTCCCAGGAGTCCTGTTTGTGAAGTTTTTGCTTTCTCTTCTTGAGGTCACAAGACTGAGATGGGAGTGAAGGGCCTATGAGACTCGGAATTTCAAAGTACCCACGTCTTCCTCCAGGATTATGGAGGGCAGGGCCAGGCAACCTGGTGGCCCGGCCAGCCCTGCTGTTGCTAGCACTTCGAAAGCAGCTCCACTAGCAGATGAAGGGACCCAGCCGTGGGAGTTCAAGGACTGGCCTCAAGCCACAATGTTTCCTTCCTTCAAGAACTTTGGGAATCAGAATCATTTTGCCTAGACCCTCTGGAGATAAGGAAGGTGCTGTTTGTATTTATTTGTGACCAACTTCAAGCCAGCTCTAGAAACTGACATGTCCCCGCACTGCCTTGACCAGCAATGAGAAAGCAAGGATGGATGCGCCTGTTGGGCAGGAGCAGAGGGAGAGATGGTTAAAAGAGGACATCACTCTGGAACCCGGGTCAGAGCTCAGTGGAGCCTGTGGCCTGAGTGGGCTTGGAAAGGGGAGCACAAAGGGACAGGGGGACAATGGCAGGAGTTTGGCCCTGTGTCCTGGAGCCCATGGTTAAGGCTGAGTCTGGACATTGGTTCAAATTGTGATTCCGAAGGAGCGCTCAAGCCAGTTGCGCGCCCGCCGCCCTCCCCCCCCCCCCACCGCACTCCCCACCCGCCTCCTGGTCCTCCAGAGCCTGCTGTCATCACAGGGGGTTGGCTGAGCTGCCTTCAGCTCTCCAATGCCAGCCCTCTCTGTTACTGAGTTAACTTTGACTCATATCAACCCTAAAGGCCAGAGTAGAACCCCCTAGCAAGTTCAGAGGCTGTCCACCTTCATGGGAGGGGGCAGGCTGCTGCTGTCAGGTGCCATTAGGTCTGTTCCAAGCCATCGTGACTTCATGTCCCACAGCATGAGACGCTGCCTGCTCCTGGGCCATCTCCACAATTGTTCCTGTGTGTGAGCCCACTGTCACAGGACACAGTGAGACTGCCTCACGGCTCTCCGAGGCTGACAGCTGATAGGAGCAATCACCAGGTCTTTCCTTCTAGAGCTGCTGGTGGATTCGAACAGCCAACCTTGACGTCAGCAACCAGGCACTTAACCATGTGCCACTAGGGGTCCTTCCACGAGGCCAGTGCTCCTGGCCACTCCAGGCCACAGTGTCTCTGGCCTGTGTGTCCCAGGGAGGGCACCCAGGGTCAATGTGAGCAGGTAGGAGGCAGTGGTGAGGCCCCCCTAAGCAAGGTTCTGTGGCCCAGAAAATACAGTCCCCTGACCCAGGTTGCTTTGGCTGCTCCTGGCAGCATCCACCCCTGAACAGACCTCAACCTGGAGGCCCCCTCTAGGAGGCATGAATGAAGGCTTACCTAACAGACCGGCCTGGAAGTTCAAGAGAAATCCAAGGTTGTTCCTCACAAATATTGGCGGTGTGGCCCTGGGTAGGTGAGTAAGTGCTTTACGCTTCCATTTCTCTGTCTGTACAGTGAAAAGAATAAGCCAAATATGAGTCAAAAGTGTGTGTGTGTGTGTGTGTGTGTGTGTGTGTGTGTGTGCTGCCGTGAGGCACCATCAAATCAGTTCTAACTCAGAGCAACACTCTGTGCAGCAGAATAAAACACTGCCTGGTCCTGCACCATCCTTCCAGTGGTTCCGTTTGGGCCCATTGCTGCAGCCCCAGTGTCACAGAATCCCCCGCCCAGTTTCTGCAGCTGGCTTGCAGTTTCAGGTCTAGAGGGCACACAGCAGGTACTGAGGATGATCAGAGGCGACAGTCTTCGGGATGGATTTCTCCTCAGCTAAAACAAAACTCCCATACTGAGCCCTGGAGGAGCTGTGGTTACGCTATCGGACTGCCACCTCCAAGGTCACTGGTTTGATGACTCCACCGGTCAGCTCCGTGGGAGAAAGATGAGACTTTCAGCTCGCAGAAACATTCACAGGCCCAGAAACCCAAAGGGGCGGTTCTCCTGTGTCCTCTAGGGTCACTGTGAGCAGGAAGGGACGCAATGGCAGAGGATTTTTTGGAGGGGGGACCCATAAGCAGCGTCAAGCAATGTAAACAACAACAACAACAAAAGGATTCACGTTGTCAGGATTTCATTTTACTTAGAGCCGCAGCTAATGCCCACAGAAGGTGCGGTCAGGAAATCAAATGATGTAGTATCTCAGGTGCTACTGCTGCAGTGTTCAAAACACAGGCGTCATCTTGAGGCCTAACATGCCCCTGGTCCAGTCATCCAACAGGTGTGGGAAAGCTGACAATTAGGAAGGAAGCCCAAAGATGACCATGTACTTGAAACACGGTGTTGGAGAAGAATATTGAACATCGCATGGACTTGCAGAACAAGCAAAAAAAATCTTTCTGGGAAGAAACAGAGCCAGAGTGCTTCTTAGAAGTGAGAATGTCACGTGCTTTTTGAACGTGTTATTAGGAGGAACCAGTTTCTGGATGGGAACACCCTGCTTGCCAAAGTAGAAGATCAGCAATAAAGAGGAAGATTGGCACCGAGATGGATTGAGAGAAGGGCTGCAGCTGGGAGCTCAAACACAACCGCGGTGTTTGAGGGTGGGGTGGGATGGAGCGGGACAGGACAGTGTTGGGTTCTATTGTATGTTGGGTCGATGCATGTCTGAACAGTGTTGGTAGCACCTGAAAACAACAGGTCTAGTTGCCAGGGGGCCACATCTCTGGGGAGGGTGTGTGTTCACATTCTGTTAAGGGGCAGAACATCTGGATCCATGCGTACTAGGTAATTTTGGAGCTTGACACTGTATGATTGGTAGTTGAGGAGGTCGAAGGCACTGAAGAGGCTGAAGAGATTCCCAAATTAAATTTCTTCCAGACTAAGATGGACTAGAAAGAAACGCATAGCTATCTTCTTCAAAAATTAGCCAAAGAAAGCCCCATGAGTGAAAATGTGCCAATCGTCAGCTGATGGTAGGTGTGGTGCAGGACCAGGCAATGCTTTATTCTGCTGTGCATGAGGCCCCTCTGACTACAGGGCCACCTGATGACAGCCAACAGCCACAAGAACAACAACCTCTCACAGGAACATTTGAAGGCAAATTGACCCAGCGATATTCCTTTACCTCATGTGGAAGAATCATGCTGAGTAGGTACTGTGAGGGATAGCAACCCCATCCCTGTCACAGGTCACTGCCCCGGAGAGTGGAGGGTAAGCAGCAATATGCAGAGTGGACCAAGGAGAAACCATCCAGCCCCAAGGTGGCTTGGCATGCATTCTATGCAATAGGGGCTCGCCACCCAGAGTGGCAGCAAACCGGCTCAATGCATCCTAAGCATCAAGGCCAGGAGACAGAAGACAGGGTCTCCCTGCTCGGATTGCTGCTGCAATGATGCAGAATTACTTTTCAGCTGTTTATTGGTCCCCCCCATATCACAGCAGACCCTTACTCACTATTGTGTCACTTAGAATTGGAGCAGGGCCTTCTTTGTGACAGAAAACCTTTAGAAAGTATCTCCTGATGAGTGCTATTTCTACAGTGCAATTTCCCTCCATTAATCTGCCTACGTCCAGGAGTGGTGTTCATTGATACGTTTCAGCTTCATCAAAACTTCCTCCAAGCATCCAGAGCATCTACAGTTATCATGAACATCTTTTACATATTAAGGACAATAGTAACCTTTTACGCGGTGCTCAGAATGGGCCAGGACCCGTTTTAAATGTCATGTATAAATCTACATGTTTTGTGTGTGTGTGTGTGTGTGTGTAAACTTAATTTTAAAAGCAAATCAATAGCAATTATTAGTACAGCAAGACTATCCTTGGAAGAAAGGATAGTGAGGCTCTGACACACATCATTTGGACATGTTATCAGTTCTCAGGAGAGACCAGACTCTTGGAAAGGACATCATTGCTTGGTAAAATAGAGGGCGCAGGGGCCGTGGATTATTTAACATTACTCTTCTAACCAAAGTCTCCAACTTCCATAAAATGACTTTTCCTAGCCTGGGTCTGTTAAGAAGGTGGAGGAAGGTACTTTTAGGATTCACCTGTGAGTATCTGAGAGTAGGATTTCTTGGAGCGCCAGCCTTCTGTGTATGAAATGAGCCCTCTTGAGACGCAGGAGGAGGGATCTCATTATCAGCAAGAGCCAGGAGCAGAGAAAGTCCTCTGGACCCAAGGTCCCTGCACAGTGACACTCCTGGATCTAGAAGAGAGCTGGGACATCAAAAGAGAAGCGGCAGGACCAGGAGTCACGGCATGGAACAGAGTGATGGACTTTGAACCCACGGAGCACGTTCAGCTGAGTGCTTTCGTGCAGAAGGAGGGCTTGTGGAGTGAAGCGCCTCTGGGCACATACTTCAGGGAGCTGGAATTTCTGGATTCGCTTAAGCTGAATTACTTTGAGTTGGCGCTTATAGCAGGGTGGTAAACCCATTTGTGCCTTTATCAGCAGACTTGACAGAACTTCGATACATGTCCTGATAAACAGCAACTGCAAACATTTCTCACTGGGATTAGAGCTTGCTTGCTTCCTTAATAAACACTTTAATCATGAATTTTGGCCTGGGAGTTCTGAGTACCCATTGCAATGGATAATAGAAACTAGAGATCAAGTCGAGACTATTAATTCAGACAGTGCAGAGGGTCAGCGAAATAGGAGAGTCTTAACAGGCTGCCAGCGTGGCTGCGACAACTGGCTCAGCTATAGCAGCCATGGCGAGGATGGCACAGGACCGGGCAGTGTTTGCTTCTGTTGTTCACAGGGTCAGAGTCCACTCAACAGCACCTAACGCCACCGTCAGCATTGCCTCCAGATTTCAGGTGAGGAAACTGAGGACAAAGACGTTACATTTCCCAAGCTGTCATAGCTATAACATGGCATAGTGATGACACAGTTCTTAACCACCATTTTCTGTTTGGTGTAGAAGACTGCGAACTTGAGGACAGGTAACCATCAACTCAAAGGTCCCTGTGGCAATTACATACTCTACTGTCAACTTGAGGAAGGGGTGGAGTCTAGCCTGTCAATCGGGTCGCAGCTTGATGACCTCATTTGTAGGCGCCACAGAGATAAATAGCTCACTGGCAGCCAGGCACACTCTGCCAAGCTTTCCTGTCGAGAAGCCACATGGAGCTACGCTGATGGAGCCAGAGCCCTGGAGCTGGAGGAGCCACGTGAAGACCCACGCCAGCACTGAGATGTTTCCACCGCCACTGGATCCCCAAGACTTCCCTCCAACCTCCTACTGGCCTGTGATCTTCCTGCACTCAGCATCATTACTGTGTAGCGTGAGTTTGAAGGGGAACTTATACATTGGTATCAGACATATGGGTTAATATCAGACTTATGGACTTGATCTGGGCTGGGATGTTTTCTCAATATTCAATTACTCTTTGGTAGGAAGCTCTCTATTACATACTTATGAGTTTCTCTGGATTTGTTTCTCTGGTCAACCTGGACTACCGCAGTCCCTAAATCAGGAGTCCTCAAACTTTTTAAACAGGGAGCCAGTTCACTGTCCCTCACACCCATTGGAGGGCTGGACTATAGTTTTTTTAAAAAAAAAACACAAACTATGAGCAAATTCCTATGCACACTGCACATATCTTATTTTGAAGTAAAAAAAAAATGGGCGAAAACACCTGGCGGCCTAAATAAATATCCTCGGTGGGCCACATGTGGCCCGCGGGCCATAGTTTGAGGACCCCTGCCCTAAATGATTCCCCACTCGTACTTGGCTGGCAACCTAAAAGTTGAGGTTAGAACCCACCCTCAGTCTCAGAGCAGAAAAGGCCTTGTTAAACTGACTGCCACTGGGTCTGGAGCCATTCTCCTCTACAGCGCAGGGGCGTCCTCATGCATCAGAAGTGACTCCATGGCCACCAGAGCAGCAAAAGTCCAAAGCCCAAACCCCATGTGCCAGCAACTCTTGGAGGCCCTGTGTCGGGTGTCAGAGGCTTCCAGCCTTTGCAGCAGTAGACAGCTCACCTTTCTGTGGAGAAGTGGCTGGTGGATTTGAACCAGTGCTAGCAAACCAGGGTCCACTCCCAGAGGCCCCACTCACTCACTATTGACTCATCCAACTCCTCCCATCAAGTCCATTCCAAAGCCCGGTGAGCATACAGCGCAGAGCAGAACTGCCTCTAAGACTGGAGAAAGATGAACCTGGGGCTTTCTACACTCGCAAAGTCTAGAGAGCCTCTTTACGGGAGTAGAAATCTTTTATCTTTCCCCCCGAGAGGCAGCTAGTGGTTTCAAGTCGCAGATCTTGTGGTCGGCAGCCTAATGCATCACCCATTATGCCCCAGAGCCACAGTGCCATCAAACAATAACCAGATTCACACGCACTGAGTCCATTCTGACTCAAAGCAACCCTATAGAACAGGCAGGGTAGGCCTGCTCCTGTAGGTGACCCTTTCAGGGAGTAGAAAGTCTTGTCTTTCTCCTGCAGAGCAGGTTGTTTCCAACTGCTGACCTGGCAGCTCGCAGCCCAATGCGTAGCCACTGTGCCCACAGTGCCACAGTCCCAGTGAGTCACTTAAGAAGGTGAGCTTTGGGAGAGCCTGGGCTGGCAACTAGGAATCATTAATTCCGGGGAATAAGTGTCAGTAGGCTGCAAAGCAGGAGGATAAGGGAGTTGAAAGGACTGAATAGACCGGAGAGACCTATGTTCGACTCCTTTCAGACTGATAAGCAGGAGGGTACACTGTGAGGTGGCCAGGCACGGGGCTGCTGTCCTTCATATTCATGTTCAGAAGCTAGAAAGAAATATTGGCTGCGACAATTTTCCAGACTACGTGTGTTATGTGATAGACTAGTGGTGTTAGCTGTGGCTGTTAGCTCCACACACAGTGACCTCATGCACTTCCTGGTCCGACACCACTGGAGTTAAAGGACCGATGATTCCTCATGCCGTGACCCTTAATACAGTTCCTCATGCTGACCCCCCAATCATAACATTATTTTCATTGCTAGGTCCTAAGTGCAATTTTACTACTGTGATGAATCGGGTGACCCCTGTCAAAGGATCGTTCACTGCTCCTCATTTCCGCTGATGGATGGAGCAAACAGCCTCCAAGTCTGGATCTGAACTCACCTGCGAGTCCCCAACAGCCTTTCTTTGGAGGAAAGCAGACAAGATTAATAGGTGGTGGCTCAGCTGCTACCTGAAAGGTTAGTGGTTCGGACCCATCAGTTGCTCATCAGGAGAAGGAGGTGGCACTCTGTCAGCTTTCACAAAGATGAAGCTTGGGGTCAGTCCTACTGTGTCCTCGGGTCCCTTTGAGTTAGAATCAACCTAACAGCGATGGAGGTCTGCTAGTTTGTTGTCCCTTGTCTATTCTTCTTAAGTGAAGCTCACAAAGGTCTATGTGCTTCTTCGAACAAGTTGGCTCCGTGTCTTCAACAAGGAGAACACAAGCAAATCGCCGTTGGTTTAGGAATCAGGTTTGCTTACTTTATTTTTCAAAAATGAATTTTAGTGGTTTAAAAATATCTCTACAAATTCTTGGATGTTGCTCCTCTGCAAAGGTCGCTCTTCTTCAGCACAGGGTGGGACTGGGTGTATCAGAAGAGAATGCAGCAGAAGCGTCCCGGAGGAAGTGCTGAGATGGCACACACAGTGCTCAATGGCTCGCCCCACTCATTCTCCTCCTGTCGCTCCTCGCTTGCCCCGGCGAAAGCCAGCAACCAAGTCGTGCCAGCCCCAGAGAAAGACCCTCCTGGAGGTGGGAACTGAGTCCTTGGACAGCAGCCACCACAGAGCCTGGGCACAGACTGAGGGCTCCAAGGGACTCTAACAGAACCAAGCAGCTGGCAAAGCACTCCCCACATCCCTGGTCCTTGGAATCCCTGTGAGAAAATAAATGCTCCTTGTTTCTTGATGTGACGTTTTGATTGGTACTTCGTGAGGCAGCAATAGACAAAAGACAGAACAACTTGTTCCTCCTGTAACAAGAGCGGAGTCCCTGGATGTCACCTGAGCCTGGTTTCTGTCCCAAGGTCTCTGACAAAAGAGTGGGAACGCAGCTCCACTTCCTGCCTCCATGTGCCCCCGCCCCTTTGGACTAGCTGAGGCTCAGATGAGGCAAAGGCTCCATCATCTGCCCCCACTTCCCAGGGAGTCACATGAACTCTACAGTCCAGGCAGGGGTCAGAGGCCCTGCCGCTTTCGCCAGGTACCAGCACTGTACTTCACAAGGAATGCTAAGAATCAAGCATTTCAGTTACTCGCTCTGAGTAGACAGTGAGTCCTACTTCACAGAAATAAGTGGATCCGATGTCTACTTTTCCCTAGAAAGGGGAAAGAGCTCTAATCTGGTGGATCCTAGTGCACAGCTGTGGCGTAAATATTATCATTGTCATGTGTCAGGTATGGAAACAAATGAGTAGAAAGATTAAACAACACATTCAAGATTACACAGCTAGTAAGAATGGAGCCTTAACATAAACTCCATCTACCTAGAGGACCTGCCTCCACCTGGAATAGCGCCAGGTGAGGGAATTAAGGCCAATCCCCGAGTTTCTTCCGGGCCGACTGGGCACACAGTGAGTGTCCCTCCCTCGGTGACCAGTGAGCTTTCTCCGAATCACTCTTCAGCATCCACTCTCCTGCCCTCGGCCTCTGTAAGCCCCACAGCAAACTTTGCACCATTTCTTCTTTCTCATTCTCACTTTCTGCCACCCTGTCTTTCGGAGCTGAGGGAGCTAGCGGTAGGAAGTTCATCCGATGGCAACGCAGCCCAGTTAGTGAGGTAGGCGAAGCTCCTTCCTCCAAAGCCAAACTCGCTGCCTTCGGGTCGATGCCGACTCACAACGACGCTATAGGCCAAGGTAGACCTGCCCCCGTGTGTTTCTGAGACTGTAGCTCTTGATTGGAGTAGAAAGCCCTGCCTTCCTCCTACAGAGCGACTGGTGGTTCTGAACTGAGGACCTTCATGTTCGCAGTCCAACTTGTATCCACTGCGCCACCAAGGCCCTTTCGCCCTCATCCGGGACTCCTCAATTCGTGTTTCTGGAAGGAAAGTGATTTGGAAAGATGAACTTGCTCCCATCAAGTTGATTCCACCTCGTAGAGACCTATGGGACCGAGTAGACCTGACCCCCCCCCGCCCCCCCGCCCCCCGGTGGCTTTTCAAGGTTCTCACTTCTTGTGAGAGTAGAGAGCCTCGTCTTTTCCCTGAGGGGCGGCTGGTGTTCGAACTGCTGACTTCCCGGTTAGCAACCCACTGTACCACCAGGGCTCCTGGAAAATATAGAGATGCTTACAGCTTTGCTTATTTTCTTGTCTTTCTCTTTGGAGATGGCCGAAAGTATAAGTCCTAAGAAGCCATTATAAACAGCAGGGTAAGTGTGTAAATGTAACCATTCCATGGTTGCCTACTACACCACAGCACAACTAACAGTGTCCAGATATCAGGATATAAATAGTTACACCATGGCCATGTATTTCACTTCAGAGCATGAAAGGACAATGGAAACAATATTTGCCTTGTCAATCACTTGGGGATACTCTGGACCTTGGAGCTACTCCTTTTAAAAGGGAGGAAACTGCATGTCATAGACAACTCTCAGCTCCAAGTGGCTTTTCAACTCTCTGCCCACTCTTCCATGTCTGCTTTTCATTTTTAGGTAAAGCTTGAATTCTAGCCTTTAAATTCTTTAAAGATCATTACTTTAATGCGCTCTACCAATTTCATAATGTATGATCGGCTTAAATGATTGCATTAGGCAGAGTTTCCTAGAGAAACAAAAGCAGTGCCACTCACATATATGGAAGAAAGTCTTTTATATTAAGAAAGAACTTTCTATCAAGGAAGTGGCCCAGCCAAGTCCAAGGCAAGTCCACAGCTCAGAGGCCAGCTGGAGACCCCTCCACACTGATGCGGCCGCCAGTTGGTGAAGCAGGAAGGCAAAGCAGGGAGCGGGTGGGTGCAGGGTTACCTGGATTCAAGGTTGGCAGGAGTGTGACAGGGCACCAACAGTTCCCAGAACCCACAGGCTAGGTGAGCCCCCAAATCCTAAGAGAGGATCCAAGCAAGCAGGAAGGAGGAGAGGGATGAGTGAGTGAGTGAGTGAGTGAGTGAGTGAGTGAGTGAGTGAGTGAGTGACAGAGGGCCAGCCCCTTCCTGACTGACTGTCTTACCGATAGGTCACACACCCAAGGCCATGTGCTGATGCAGAGGTTGGAATCCACCCATGCTTTCCCACAGGCGTTCCACACTGACACAAAACTTAGTCATCACAGGGATATTTAGAAAAGACATCAGAAATATAAATTTGATATTTATTTTTATATGAATGAAATCTGAATAAATATTATATTCTCAGTCCCAGACCTATATCCTTCTATGAGCCATTCATACCCCATTATCATTTTAGTGAAGCCATCTACCTAAGCTGTCATGTTATTTCATCACCATTTGCCTTATTTTTAACCCCTTTTTGGGGCTATCATCACTTGGCTGATCATAGGTAAAAACCAAAATCAAGTTTCCAGTCCATCCCTTCCGTCAGACACAATTACAGCGCACAAAAGAAGTTATTGGCAATGCAGCCGCAGATACAAAAGAAGGCACTCTTTAGAGTACAGCCCAGAGTGTGTTTTGCAAACGAGATACAGACAAAGTCCCAAGAAGCAAACAAAGGACTAAAGACAGCAATGAAATTAAGAGGAAGGAGTCCAGAAGCTGCTTCAGAATTTTCAAAAGCCTGCGACCATCTAGATACCTAAGACTTCCTGTATAAACATGGCTCAGAAGTCTTACTTATTTTTGAGCCACGGGCTCCTCGAGAAGCCAGTGAAGCCATGGATCCTTTAAGAAAATGATTTTATTGAATGCTCTTACAGCTCTAATAATAATCCACACATCCATTGTATCAAGCACACTTGTACGTATGTTGCCATCATCATTTCCAAACCAATATCTTTCTACTTGAGCCCTTGGTATCAGCTCCCACTTGCCCTCCTGCTCTCGTGAACCCTTGATAATTTATAAATTCTTCCTATTTTCATATTTTTACACCATCTTCTATCTCCCTTCACCCACATTTCTGTTGTCCGTCCCCACATGGTGGAGGGGGGTGTAGCTGTGGGAGGTTGTATGTCGATCGTTGTGGTTGGTTCCCCCTTTCTCCCCTTTCTCCCCCAACCTTTCCTCTACCCGCATGGTATCACTACTCTCAATATTGGTCCGGAGAGGTTTGTCTGTCCTGGATTCTGTTTGTCTAGAGCTCTTATCTGTACCCGTGTACATGCTCCAGTCTAGCCAGATTTGTAAGATAGAATTGGGGTCATGATGGTGGGGGGAGGAAGCATTCAAGAACTAGAGGAATGTTGTGTGTTTCATCGGTGCTATACTGCACCCTTGCTGGCTAGTCCCTTTCTTATAACCCTTCTGTGAGGGGATGTCCAATTGCCTATAGATGGGCTTTGGATATACACTCTGACCCCCTTCATTTCGATATGATTGTTTGGGCTCTTTAGATGCCTGATACCTGATCCCATGGACACCTTGTGATCAAACAGGCTGGTGTGCTTTTTTCTGTATGAGTTTTGTGGCTTCCCTGCTACATGGACACTTGTTTAACTTCAAGCCTCTAAGACCCCAGATGCTATATCTCATAATATCCCAGCACCATCAGCTTTCTTCATTACATTAGCTTATGCACCCATTTTGTCTTCAGCGATCATGTCGGGAAGGTGAGCATCACAGAATACCAGGTTATTAGAACAAAGTGTTCTTGCGTTGAGGGAGAACTTGAGTAGAGGCCCAATGTCAGACTGCTACCTTAATACTTAACCTATAAATATATGTACATAGACCTATATCCCTATGATTATATATTAATATATTTACATAGGTATATGTCTGTGTTTAGACTTTTATAAATGTCTTTTGCCTCATAGTTTTTCCTCTATTGACTTTTACTTTCCTCATGTCCCACTATTATGTTCGACCCTCATTTGGCTCTCTGTACTTCCTCTCGGCTACATTGCACTTGATTGAACCCCACCAGGCACTCTATGTCCTCCTTGCCATTGATTTTTGATCTCTTATTGTTTCCTTGTCTCTAGGTTTGTTGGCTCCCCCCTCCCTTTCCTCCACCTTCTCTCCCCTGCCCCAAGAACTGTCGGTCCCATTGGTTTCTCCTCAGGATTGTTTATCCTGCCTATTTTATATAGATAGACATGAAGAGAGAGAGAGAGAGAGAGAGAGAGAGAGGCTCTATGAACAGTTCCAGGTCTGTCTGCTGACCCTTATGAATGTTTTCTGATTAGGTGTGATGCAGTGCCAAGCCCTGCCCCTTGAGTCCAAAGTCTATTTTCAGAATTCCTTGGGGACTTTGTTGCTTTGCTCCCCTTATTGCTTGTGCCCCCTTCATGTTATGCCCTGGTGTGTGTGTATGGGGTGGGGAGGGCGGCTGGGCCCAATTCCCGCACTGTCTCCAGTGCTGCTCCCCGTAGTGCTGTGGGGCAGTAAGGGGATGTCGTGTCTTGTGGTGAGACCGGCTCTATGGTCCTCTCTGTGCATTGGCTGCTGATCCTTTTATTTCTTTTTGAAATCCACCATTTTAAAAAATGGCCAGTATTTTGGATCACAATTGTAGATAGTTTATAGATTTCATAGTCAATTATCTTGGAAGTAAGAATTTCTATTATATTTCATTTCATTTCCAAATGTGTGTTCAGCACCCAAAACCCTGAAACCTAATACAAAGAGGGAAAGAGCTTCAAAGTAAACCCTACCAAAGACTCTTTTTCGTGATTAAAAAAAGCAAACGATGACTGAATTCATATTCCAAAGGGGTAAACAATTAGATGTCTTCAACCACTGAAATAAATCCACTACAAATACCGGAAACGGCCACATCTTTTCTCCCTAAGGTAACAACTATCTTTAGAAACTATAAGACAGTAGGTATAGACTGAAAACCATGTGAGTTCATTCAAATCAGTGTAACAGTTTTTAACAAAAATGAAATACTTTATTTTATAAAAATAAGGAAAAAAGCCAATTAGTGACAAAGATGAGCCAAATTACCAATGTACTCTAGAATGTTGTGTCAACCAACTCAGGGGTTCATAATTGAGGGAACACTGCAATAAAGAAGCTCCTCATAGACCCATCAGAAGTACCTTATGACAACGGCCAGGCTTCTTACTGGCAAAATGCATAGAGTTCAGTTATTAATAACAGTGTTACCTGTGTCTGTAAATGCCTCCCTCACCATCTGCCTAATTTTCTCCTGCTAAAAACGACCGCAGCATTTCTAAGAAAACAAATCCCACGAGAGATTTATTTAAGTCGTCCACCAGGGAGCAGTGTCTGGGAAAAAATCCTGGCACAGATCAATTAATCCGCACAGTAGAAACCCCGTTCACCTGTCAGTAGAGACTATCAGCCCTGGGGAGTGAGCTCCTGCCTCGGCAGGGTGCACATGAGTAAGGTTTCTCTCCTGAGTGAATGTGCTGGTGGCGCTGCAGGCACACCGGCCAGGTGACAGTCCGTCCACATGCGTCACAGGAGAAGGGACTCTCTCCGGAGTGTGCTTGTGGTGTCTCTTCAGCCTGTGCAGGTGGACAAAGGCCACCCCACATTCCTGGCACTTGTAGGGTTTGTCCTGCCCATGGTCACCTTGTGTTTTGCCTGCAGGATGGCGAATCTCCTTACACCAAACAGGACCTACAGAGGGACCGGGAGCTTAATTTCCATCACCAGAGCTAGAGGGTGCGGGCCGCACTGTGCACCTGGGATTCCTCGGAGCACCCGCTTCTCTGGAGAAGCTGGATCCTGCGCAGGAGGTTACGCAGGTGCCGCCACGTCTGTGGTGCCAATGAAGCCTTTATAACGCTGCGGGAAGTTGTGTGGCTGGCCGCTAGAGTGGATGCGCTTGTGCATGCATAGGCTGGCAGCCCGGGAGAACTCCTTGCTACAGATGAGGCAGCGGTAGGAACGTTCCTGGCACGGGTTTGCTGATGTTCTCTAAGCCCGTAAGGGCCTGAGAAGATGCCCCCGAGGTTTTGTGTCCATCAGAGCCACCTTCCCCAGCGATGAGCGTGCCATCATCAAAGCTGGTCCAATCGGATAATGTTTGCATCACCTTTGCGGGACTCTCCTTAGCTCTTCGGGGTGATCAAAGGAATTGGTGGTAGGTCTTCGTCCTCACACTATAAATCAGAGATGGGACTCACTAGAGGATCTGAGACCCCAGCAGCGGCTTCGCTCTAGGGCGGGTAGTGTGCTTCCCCACCTGCATGCTGAAGTTCCATGGGGTGCTCTTACCCAATGGAGAGAGAGCTGCCAGGCCACGGCCAGCTCCCGCGGGCAGAAAGGGCTCCTGCACTCACAGAGAGAGGCTGCAAGTCGGGGTCATCCTTCCCAGCCTCTGGCTGCAGGCACCTGAAGGTATCTTGTCTATGTCCTGGGCTTCATTTGGGGGCCAGGCTGCCTCTAGATTCATCCTTGAGGCCCTGGGATGAGTTTGGCTTTTCCGTTGAGGTTCTGATCCTCCCACACCTTCTGGAGAGATTGACTGTGGCTTCCTTGTAGCGTTTCAACATTATTGAGGGGAAAGAAGAGAGAACTTTTACTGCTAGAAGTTCCTAGAGTCTCCTGTTGCCGCGGTTAAGTACCGTATCAGTTGATCTGGGCTCATGGCAATTCTGTGTGACCGAGCAGAACTGACGCTTCCGAGGCTGTAATCTTTACAAAAGCAGGTCGTTCCTCGCGTCTCTCTCCTGCAGAACCATTAGGTGGGTTTCAAAGCCAAGTGCGAAACACAAAACGGTCGCATTGCCAGGGTTCCTGACCTTGATTCTACAACTATAAAATCGTTTTGGTTTTTCTCAACGATTGAATAGTTTCTAATTCTGAAAGGAAGGATGGTGAGACTGGCCTGGCTGAGTTTCTGCTACAGCGACCGCTTCTAGAACGCGCGGCAGGGCGGGCGATGGAGGAAATCTAAACGGAGGCCAATTTCCAAGCACAGCTGTGCTTGAACGCAAGATAAGCATCGCAGGGACCAAAAGGAATGGCGAGGCAGTGTGCTCATGGGGGGGGGGGTCTGGGTTTGAGAATGGGCACGGAGAATGGGCTTATAATCCTCAAAGTGTAAGAGTTGGAAAAATCGGAAGCTCGGCTGGAAGATGTGATCCCTCCCCCTGAGAGGGGCCTATGAGGGATACCTATCCAGAATAGCATGCTGACCAGAGCCCGTCTCTCCACCTGGAAGCAGTCATGATGCAAGGGAAGCAGTCATCTAGAAAACAAAGAGAAAATATCTATCTATAGATGATAGATAGATAGATAGATAGATAGATAGATAGATAGATAGATAGATAGATGAAATACTAGTCCTTTGAAGACCTCATCAAAAAGAGAAAGCTCCAGCGAGACCAATAAATGGGCCAGTGGGGAGTGCACACAGCAAAGTAGACCTGAAGGCAGAACTATAGTCATAGTCCACAGCCATCCTTCCATGGCAACTCATAGTGAGGCTATAGGACAACATGGAAATGCTGCCTTAATTGTAAATCTTTATGGGAAGAGCCTCATTTGTCTCCCAGAGGGCATCTGGTGGGTTTGAACTGGTGATCTTGTGGTTAGCAGCCTACCACATACCAGAGCACCTTATTGTTGCAGTAGAAACTTTAAAATGTGGAGGAGAATGCTGCTCTGTACCGCTGAGACTGAGTCATTGCCAGCCCTCTTTGATGGGTCTCCCTACCCAATAGCAGCTCTCCAGTTCTTTTCTCTTCGTTTCAAACTGCAGACCTTCCAGTCAGCAGGCAAGCCCCAAAGCATGATGCCACCAGGACTCCTTAGAACAGAATAAACGTTTCTAATAAATCAGCTTGATGGCCATACATTTTAAAACTTGAATGAAATTGAAACATGAACAGAAGAATATAAACCATCAAGAGGATAAAGACCTCAGACAGATCCGTAACCACTGAAAGCTTTCATCTGTCATTTGAAAGCTGACTCCACTTTCACTTAACCTAAAAGAAAATCTCCGGCTGATGCGGTTTCCCACATCTATTTGCCAAACCCAGATCATGCTCTTCCAATGTAAAATATTCTAAAGAATAAGAGAGGGAGGGAGAGAGAGAGAGAGAGAGAGAGAGAGAGAGAGAGAGAGAGAGAGAGAGAGAGAGAGAGAGAGAGAGAAAGGAAACTCTTATATCAAGATGGGATAAAAACTCTACAAAGAAAATTATGGTCATATCTCACTACAAATCCAAATACAATGCCAAAGAAGCGTTAGCAAACCAAACTTAGCTAGTGGAAGGAAACCCTAAAGTCAATGAACAAAAAGGAAATAAAACAAACACACCATGAGTAAGAAGGAAGGGTCCATCCCAGGAAATATAGAAACATCTATAGAAATAATCACATCAACTCATTAGATAAACGAAACATAGAATTATCAAAACTATACAATGGAAAGAAGTACTAAATTTGAAAATCACTAGAAAGTCATTCTACAGCCCTGACTCAGAGCGGCTCGATGTGAAACAGCATGACAGCCCGCCGCTCCCCCACTTGTCTCACAGCCATCACCCCATTTGTTACTGTTGGAGCCACCGGTCAATCCATCTCATCACAGTGACCCTCCAGGTTAGCTAGCGTGAGTTCCTCCTCCAGAACCGGTCTTTCCCGATTGAACCATCCTTACATCTAAGGAACATTTAGCGACACACTCAGAAAATATAAAGTAGACGTACGTGGATGTCCATAAAACAGACCTCAAACCTAGGACCACAGTGTCAAATGATATTTGGAAGGTGATCCCAGGTAGCAGAAGTGAGATTGGAGGGAGAATAAAACTATTAAAGGAAGTAATTGGATATCAGGTGTATTATTCTACTGAGACCCTTAGAAGCATATCAGATGTCTTCCAGAATGACCCACTGCAGAAAGAAAGGACTGAAGCCAGAGATATCCACCCGCTAGCTCTCAACTTCCACTGATAGAGGAGTACCTCCGTGAGCATTAACATCCTCAGCCCAACACTTCTCAGCAACAAGGGGCGAGAGGGACTCCTACAGTTTGTGAGAGCCCCTGTTGCAGAGAAGGTCATGGGACAGAGGACAGAGACAGTGGCAGATGCCCAAGGTGAGCTGCCATTAGCATGAGCCAGGCATGTCCTCTAGTTGCAGATGAAATTAGAGAGGGACAGAGGGGACATAATTCCAGGCACCCAAAATGACTGCTTAACAAAACCCTATAAACCAACATCGTCATGTGGAAACCCAATAAAAAAATGCTTCTTGTTTTGACTATTACTGTTCCACACTATATTTGAGGATTTTTCTGATGTTATAACTTAAGAGAACAGAAAAGAAGTGAAGAAAGTGAAGAGGTCAAAATTGTCCTTATTTGTAAATAATAACGGTCTACCAAAAACTAAACAAATTGATAAATGATTGGAATTAAAAATAAGATTAGTCTATAAAATGGATATTGTGTTTTGCTTTATTGTACTCCACATACTCCACAGATCTTGTGTTTTTTTTTTTTTTTTAACAAATGGAAGTCTGGCAGCACTGCCTCAAGCAAATCTATAGGCACCACTGTCCCCAAGAGCATGTGCTCACTTCATGTCTCTGTCACATTTTGGTAATTTTCACAATATTTCAAGCCTTTTTGTTATGCTTGCAGAGTGTGAACATAACTTTCATATGTATAAGGAAACTAAATTACGTGTGGGATCGTTTTCTTTATTGTGGTGGTCTAGAACCAAACCCACAATAACTCCAAGAAAAGCCTTTAGAGTTCTATACACCAACAATAATCAATTTTAAAATATAATAAAAATAGATAACATTCACATTGGCAATAAAATCTGTATGATCACCAGAAATAAAATCCAATAAAAGGTAAGTAGGACTCATTTGGAGAAAATAGTGAAATGTTATTAAAGAACATGAACTAGGAACTGATTAAATACAAGATAGAGGTGATTCTTGTGCATGGATGGAAAATCCCACTATCATTCAGATGAAATGACCTGTAACTTGACCCATAAAATCCAGGCACTTATAATAAAAGTCTCCATATCAGTGCTTTAAGGATCTTGACCAATGGATTTATATGGAAGCATTAAAGGCCCACAAACAACCAAAATAGGAGCAGGAGATTGAAAGGAAAAAGGAGTGAGATAGCAAAGCACCAGGCCCAACAGGTAGTCTAGTGACTAAATCAGCTTTACACTGACACCTTGTTGCTGTTGGATGCTCGAATGTAAGTGGTAGATTCCTATTGACCCTGGTGCATAGCATAAACCTGCCCTACGGAGTTGTGAGGGGTGTGATGTTCTTTCTCCCTGTGTTTAAAATTTTGACATATTTAATTTGGGGGAGGGGTGGTTAAGAATATACACAGCCCAACAGATAAGCTTCTGTCAATATTATCCATCTTTTAAATTGCTATTGTTGCTTTGATGCCAGGAAAACAAATCTTGTGAATTAAACTAAGCCATTGTTTAGAAGAATTCTAGGGATACTTTTGGTTTAAGATTTAAAGATGATCTCAGGGCAAAAGTTTCAGGACTTCATCCAGCCTCCATGCTCCAGAAAATCTGAAATCCATAGTAATTTGGGATTATATTAGGATCAGGATTATTCTATTAGTCGATGATAAAAATGTCTACAGAACACTTGATTCAAAATGTCCACGAATGCTTTGGGCCTCTACTCAAATCTTACCTCAGTACAAGAATGCTTCGTTCTAATAATGTGGCAGCGTATGATACCCACTGTCCAAAACACAGCCAGTGCAGACAAAATGGGTCTATAAGCAAATGTGACGAAGAAAGCTGATGGGGCCTGGCTATTAAAATTAATAACAAGGGCTCAAGTAGAAAGTAAATGTTTTGAGAATGATGAGGGCAACAAATGTACAAATGTGTTTGACAGAATGGATGTATGTATGGATTGTGATAAGAGTTGTACGAGCCCCCAATAAAATGATTAACTTAAAAAAGTTATAGCATCTGGGGTCTTAAAGGCTTGAAGTTAAACAAGCAGCCATCTAGCAGGGAAGCAACAAAGCCACATGGAAGAAGCACAGCAGCCTGTGTGATCACGAGGTGTTGATGGGCATAGGTTTCAGAAGTTCAAAAACAAGCAATCAAATTGACATGAAAGAGAGCAGACAAAGTGGAGACACAATTATCTGTAAGATAATTGGACAGGCCCTCACAGAAGGGATGATATATCCAAGGTGCAGCATAGCACCGATGAAACACATAATGATCCCCTAGTTCTTTAATATTTCCTCCCCTTACTATTATGGTCTTTATTTTACTCCATTAATCTTGTTAGACCTGTGAATGTTCATTTGTATAATTAAGAGCATTCAATGCATAAAAATCAAGATAGATGACCCTTCAAAAACAGTAATGAGAGTAATGATTCCCTGAGTGTACGAGAAGAAAGGGAGGGAAGGAGGGGAAGGGGGAGCTGATAGCAATGATAACAGATACATTGGATGGCATAAGATATGGCAAACAATAATATATAATATTAAGGGTTCTTGGGGAGTCGAGAGGGGAAAAGAGGGGATAAAGAGGAGCTCGCATCAGAGTTCAAGAAGGAGGAAAATATTTTGAAACTGATGGTGGTAGCAATTGTAAAATTATGCTCAAACTAATTGAATTATGGATTGTTTTAATATCTGTAAGAGCTCCCAATAAAATGATCAATATTTAGGGTAAAGTGGTCTTGATATCTGTGGCTTATACTGAAATAGCTCAGGGGAATATGTACAGTCATGAATCACTTATTGTCCACTATATGTTCTGTAAAATAGGATGTTATGTGATTTGGATGTATACAAATATCATATTATATAAAGGTACTCCTTGTATTATGAACAAGTTCAGTTCGTAGTTTGCCTTTAAGTTGAATCTTTATATAAGACAGAAAAGTTATGTATAATTTTTATGTAACATCAGTTAGACAACTTTTTCATAGAATATAGTATCTTTCTATGCATAAAAACAGCAAGCACACTAAATCATCTTTAACATAACAGTACAGTAATAATGTTTTGATGTAAAAGTAGCAAAGTGTTACTCATTTGTTATTATGAACTACGGTATATATCTCTAATTTAAAATATTGTATAGGACCACTTTATTAGGTCTTCAACAGGACAAAGACAAGATAAAAACAAATCATGAGGAAGACCATCAGCATGAGATCATAATAGTGTCCAAAGGATTCACAACCATGTAGCTAAATTATAAAACATGGAAAACAAAGGACATTTTTCTTAACACTATGATTGGTGGCAGATTAGTTCATCACAGTCAAAGGCAGGACTACAGAAGCAAGGATAGGACCATGGTTGGGATGTGTACACTTCTTCAGATTAGGAAAGTTTACAATATTGGTTGAGGACTGTCCTACCACCTGGATTGAGGCATGATTCATGACTGTGCAACCCCAGTTCCCCAATTTCCATCAGAGGCATGTCCAGGCATGTCTCAGAGGACAAGACTGTACCTTCCTGGAAGTGCCAAGAGCCTCAGCAATACACAATCCAACACATTCTGCCAGAGGGTAAACCTTTTTCCATTGCTGGTCAGTGGTCAGATAGAACTCAGTGGCAGCTGAATTTATGTAGAGACTTATGTTAGGATGCATTGACTAGAGATATAAATCCAGTGACATTCATCTCTATGTAAGAAGAGCTTTATATCAAGAAGTGATGATAAATGAAGAAGGCATCCTAGCTTAGTCCAACTCAAGTTCATAACTCCAACCCGAGTCCATAAATCACATGCAATGACACAAAACTTAGGAAGAACCGAGGCCGGTGGGTGCAGAGCCATGTGGATCCCAGGTTGGTGGAAACATGTCAGGGTTCTGGCAGCTCTCAGGTCAGTGGCAGAGGCTCAGCAAGCAGGAAATCAAATGGTGGTGCCCACGGGGCCAACTTAGAAGAACATGCCCCCAAGGAGGCATCATCAGGTTGTGATCTGGTTGACAGGTTAAATTCCATTCCGATACTTTCACAAAAAATTCAAGTTGACATGAATCATCTAACTACCACAGGACTCAACCAGGTTTTAGGGTGTCCGCAGTATTTAGGGCTCCCACAGTAAACCATCGCCTTCTGCAGACCTCATGCTCAGACTGTAAGCTCTAACACATCCTATCCTCTAATAAAGGGTGCATCATATCCATGCGCTGTTAGGTGCTATTGAATCAGTTTCCACCCTTAGCCAACCCCACGCACAACCGAACAAAACACTATCAGATCTTGCGCGGTCCTCTGAATTGTTCTTACTCTGGAGACCATTGTTGCAGCCATGGTGTCAATCCATCTCTTGAAGAGCCTCCCTTCCATCACTGCTCCTCTGCTTACCAGACATGTGTCCTCCTCTGACAACTGGTCTCTTCTGACCACATGTCCAAAGTATGTAAGATGAAGTCTTATTGCCTCTAAGAAGCACTCCCACCTCACTTCTTCCAAGATATATTGGTTTGTCTTGTTTGCATCCATAGTGCTTTTGATAATCTTCTCCAACACCACAATTAAATGCATCGATTTTCTTTGGTCGTCGTTATTCAATGTCCAATTTTCACCTGCATATGAGGCAATTGAAAATACCATGGCTTGGGGCAGGTGCACATTGGTCCTCAAAGCGGCATCCTTGATTTCAATACCCTCAAGCGGTATTGTGCAGCAAATTTACCTAATGTCATTGTCATTTGCTCTCTTGACTGCTGCTTTCATGAGCTTAATTTGTGTCCACTATTTGACCTTTCTAAGGAGCCCTGGTGGCTTAGTGGTTCTGACTTGGGCTGCAATCTGTAGGGTCAGGGGTTCTAAACCACCCATTTCTCTATGGGAGAAAGATGGGGCTTTCTACTCCCAGGAAGAGTTACAGCCTCAAACACTTACAAGGGCAGTTCTACCCTTCCTATAAGTATCACTAGGAGTCAGCATAAACTTAATGGCCTTGAACTTGTTTCTGTTACCTTTCTAGTTGCTCATATCCATTGCAATGCCTACACAGAAACTCACAGACCAAATTGATGATTAAAGGGTTTATTAAGGTAGTTAACAACGAGCAATACCAATGAGAAATGCTCAGGTAGTTATTTATCAGGACAAGTTACAAAGTCTCATTTCTGATAATAAATGCCCGGGGGCATACCTCTCTGCTGTAAGCCTCAACACGAAGGCATTCAGCCTGCGCTCCTTCAGCAAGCCCAGCTCCCTGGATTAAGTGCCCAGAGGCACCCTACTCCCCAAGCCAGCCTCCCGCACGAAGCACTGCTTCACTTGCTCTATAAGTTCCGAAGTCCATCACGAGGTTCCATGCTCTGCCGTCTGGTTCTTTGCTGCTCCCCAAATGGTCTAGCTATCCTCGGGGTCTAAGAGGTTCACTGCGCAGGGATTTCGGGTCCAAAGGATGCATTCCTCTCCTTGCTCTTGCTGGTAATGAGATCCCTCCTCCTGCTTCTGAAAAGATTTGTTTTATACGAATTGCAGGATGGCACACCAAGAAAGCCTATTGGCAAATACAGGTGAATCCTAGATGTCTCTCCTGCCCCCCCGCCCCCGACCTTTCTTACCGGATTCATACAGGGAAAGGTCGCCTGGTGGGAGTTGGCGACTTTGGCTACAAGAACCACTGTATGGGATCAGTATTAAGTATTATTAAGTATCCTTTGAGCACATTTGGTTTGATGTGTTTTCTTCTGCACAGACTAGTTGAGGACCCCTTTAGATGACTACTTGTTTTAGAACAAGCTTTTAAGATCCCAGAAATAATCCTGTCTGCTATCCAGGCACCCCCTGACACCTTCATTTGCTTTACTATAGCTCTCAGAATGTTCGTTTTATACTTCCAAGTGTTGATATGATTGATTCTACAGGGCTTAGAGCCATGGAGTGTATGTGGTTGGACATTGCCTGAATGGCTGTTATATACCACATAAATGTATATGTAAATAAATATAAGTATATATGTGAACTAAAAGAGGAGCGAAATGAGAAACCTAAAGAGCGCAAACGTAGCAAAGTGTTAATAATTGATTAATGTAAGTGAAGGAAACGTAGGAGGTCATTGTACCATTCTGGCAATTTGTCTGCCCACTTGAATTATTCAAAATAAAAAGCTAAGAACATCTTTTATAACCAGTATTAGTAAGAACATGAGGAAATGAAAATTTTTGTATTCTTTGGAGGAAGAGCAAAAAGATAGTTAGTTGGAGAGCAAAGTGATAATATCAAAATTGACTATGTCTACTCTGATCGCGGCTAAAACGGGCTGTGGAAATGAAGCCTGGGTGAGAGCACTAGTTCTAGGGCAGTGAATCTCCACTTTCCTAATGCCACGCCCCTTTATACAGTTCCTCGTGTTGTGGGGACCCCCAACCAAAAAATGATTTTCATTGCTACTTCCTAACTTCAGTTTTGCACCTGTTATGAATCTGGCGACCCCTGTGAAGGATTATTCAACCTCCCCCAAGGGGTCGCGACCCACAGGTTGAGAACCGCTGCTCTAGGGGAAGCCTTTTCCCTGGCAGTTCTAGGGGAAGGTCCTCCTTCCTTGGTGAGCTCTATGTGGGGAGGCATCGTCCCAGCTCTGTGCTCCATTTGTTTGGTGTCTCCAAAGAGACTGATGTAAAACATACACTACAGCTGCGGTTCTCCACCTGTGGGTCACGACCCCTTTGGGGGATTGAACAACCCTTCACAGGGGTCGCCAGATTCATCACCGTAGCAAAATCACAGTTATGAAGTAGCAATGAAAATAATTTTATGGTTCGGGGATCACCACAACATGAGGAACTGTATTAAAGGGTTGGGGCATTAGGAAGGTTGAGAACCACTACACTAAATGAATACCGCCTCATTACCAAGACAAAGAAAAACCCTTCCCAAATGAATTTAAAACTACAGATGTACCTCACGTGAATTGCACCTTGTATACTGTTGTATAACAATATTCTTCTTTGCTTTTCCTTATAACAATAATATTAAATATTTATATTTGTAAGATTGACTGAGTTTGATAAGCATAATTCTCTCTACTTTTGGTCATGTCTTTCAATGTTTAAGAGAGTTGCCATTCTTTTTTATTGATGCGTAATATTCCATAGTATGAATGTACCAGAGCTTGTTTATCCATTACTACATAATTGGGGTTTTTGGTTATTTCCATGTTTTTACTATTAAGTGAATTGCTGCAATTGACATATATGTGACACTTATGCACAACCAAAGACTTCATCAAGAGAGTCAATAGAGAACCCAGAGAGTGGGGAAAAATACTCAATGCATCGGATAAAGGGTTAACTTCCAAAATCTGTAGAAAACTACAACATCTTAACAAGAAAAATACAAATAACCCAATTAAAGTGGGAACAAGAAAAGAAGAGAAAATTTACCAAAGAGGACATCCAGGTGGCCAACACCCACATGAAGAAATGTTGGTGATCATTAGCATTCAGAGAAATACAAATTATAACAGCCCCACCCCCAGCAAAATGAAAGTGTTCCTATCTCTCTGCATCCTCTCCAGAATTCACTATTTTCTGTTTTATTGAATTTGTTTAAAAGTGTTGGTGTAAGGTGAAGTCATCCATTCCATTTCTTATTCATATAATTTGTTTTTCCTCATTCTTTTCTCGTGCATGGCTTACCAGTGGTATATCAATTTGTTAATCTTTTTGAAGAGCCAACTCTTGTCTTAGTGATATTTTTCTTTTGATTTGAATATTCTGATTCATTTATTTCTACCCCAATCTGTATTATTTCTTTTCTTCATGTATCTGATTTTTTTTTGCTTTACTTTTTCCAATTGATGTGGTAAGGTGTTTATTTTAATTTTTTCCTGCCTTCTTGTGTGTGCTATAAACTGCCCTCTGAACACTGCTTTTGCCGGGTCCCAAAGGGTTTGATATGATGAATTTGTGTTCTCATTTGTTTCAAGGAATCTTTTGATAGTACTCTTTATTTCTTCAATTACTTAGTGGTTACTAAAGTATAGTGTTGTTCTATTTCCATGTATTTGATTTTTTTAGTTGATTTTTCTGTGGTTGATTTCTAATTTTACAGTCTTATGGTCTGAAAAGATACTTTGTACTATATCTCAAGGTTTTTTAATCTATTGATGCTTGGCTTATGATCTAAACTATGATCTATTTAAGAATAGCGACTGTGGCCACTAGAGAAGAAGGTGGATGAACTCTTGGTGGGGGAAGTGTTCTATGTAAATTGGTAAGGTCAAGTTGATTGCTTGGGCTACTTGGTTTTTCTGCATCTCTGGTTTTCTTCTAGTTGATTGATCTTTTGTGGAAAGTGATGCGTTGAAGCCATCCAGTGTTGTTATCATATTATGATCTGTTTGCCTCTCCATTTCTATAAGAATTTGATTAATGTATTTTGATGGTCTTTCATTTGGTTCATGTACATTAATTATGGCAAAGATGTCTTGTTCAGTTAAAGCTTTCATATGTATATAGTAACTTTCTTTGCCTCATATGTCATTAACTTTGATGTCTGTTTTTGTGAGATTAATATTGATACACCTGCTTTCTTTTGCCTATTGTCAGATTGAAATGTTTTTTCGATCCTGTGACATTTTAGTCTATGTTTATCTTTTGATCTGCAGTGCGTTTCTTATAAGCAGCACATTAAAGGTTCATTTTTAAAAAATCTATTCTGTTAGTCTTTGTCTTTTAACTGATGAATTCAGTCTGCTTACATTTAGTGTTGTTATTGATAAATATGGTTGTGTTGATGTCATTGTGTTATATATATTTATGGCTTCAATTTTCATGATTTTTCTTGTTGTTTTCCTCTTGTTTTTTGGTTGTCTTCTTGATACTCCCTTTGCATTTTTGGTTTTTATCTTATTGTCTTGTTTATATGGTTTTCATCTTGTTTGTTTAATTTTTTCTTTGCTGGTTGTTTTTGGGTTTTTTTTGGTGGTTATCTTTCCAACTTCAAAACAGTTTGCAGTATTTTGTGAATGGATATTCTCCATTGAAGTATTTCTTGTCTGCTGTATTCCCTCTGCTCTTATTTATTTACTTAACTTATCTTCAAGTGAACTTATCTTCAAGTGGAATAATGTCTATAGTTCCTTAATTTATGCAGTTGCATTTCATTTTGAGTATTGCTTAAGTAGAATGTTTTCTCCATAATGATTCCTTTCCTAGTAGTTTTAGGTTGCTGTCTGTTGTTACAGATTTTCTGAGCATAGAATTCTTTTTAATATTTCTGTTAAGGTTGTTGTGTTTTTACAAATTCCTTTAATTTTTCTTTACCTGAAAATGTATTTATTTCTCCCTCACCCATGAAGGATCATTTTTGCTGCATGTGGAATTATTGGTTGGCAATGCTTTTTCAGTATCTTGAATATTTCTTGAATATTATCCCATTGCCTTTTTAGTGGGAAAATTTGAACTTATCCTGCTTTCTTATCTTTTATATGTAATTGTTGTTTTTTGCCTTATATGTAATATTAAAAAGTGTGTTTCCTTATACTGAGTATTTAAAAGTTTGATTATTATATGTCAAGGTGATTTCATTTTTGGGTCAACCCTGTTTTGCATCACATGGGCTTCCTGCTTAGCTGTTTTATGTTCTATCCCGATATTAAGGAAATTCTCTTTTAATATTTCATTGACTCTTTTCTCAGTAGTTAAAAATTTAATCCATTTAAATGTTGTATCAGTTTTTTGGGAAAAAAAAGTGAAGGGAAAATACATGTGAATTAAGCCTCCGGTGAATCCCCTCTGAACACAGACCAGGGATGTGACCAGCCTTGCTATCAAGCAGAGTGTACTGGACAGTGGATTATGGTAGACGTGGTTAGGTTGTTAGGTTAAAATTTAACACCTGATCATTTGCTCTCCCTTTTGACCCATTTTAAAGTCGTTCTAATTTTTAATATTTTCTGGGGTATTTTTTCATTCAACGGTTTTGTCTGTTTTATTTTGTTATTTGTTATTAAATTTTGTTTCTTTGTTTTCTGTTTTTGTATGTTTTTCAATGTATGAGATCCAGGCTGGTGATCTATAGAGACTGTAACTGGATTAATGATTTATTGGGGGTTTTGCAAGGAGGGTTGGTAGGGAAATAGGGAACTAATAACAAGGAGTACAAGAAAGAAGAAAATGTTCTAAAATTGATTGCAGTAAGATTGTACAGCCCTTCTTGAAATGATTAACTATTGAATTGTATGATATGTGGATTATGTCCCAATAAAGCTGTTTTTAAAAAAGAGTAAATTAAAAATAATTTTATTCATATAATAGGATAATAAATAGCAGTTAAAATAAAATGAAATACAGCTATCAGTATGCACACGGATGTCTTTCTTCGTTGTTGGGCAGGGTTAGGTTTTGACTCACGGAGGCTCCAGGTGTGAGAGTAGAGTTGTCTCATCTTTAGTTGCCAGGTCTTCTCCCATAGAGCTTATGAGTGGGCTCCAACCTCAACCTTTTAATTAGCAGCACTTAACCATGGGGTCACCCGGGATCTTTAGGTAGAAAATATATTAGAAAAACAGGAAGCTGCCGAGCAGATTGATTTAGGCAAACAGATAATAGTGCTGCTACCGTCAGATACCTTCAAGTCAGTTCCAGTTCACAGCAATGCCATGGATGACGGGATGAAATGCTGCCTGGTCCTGTACCATCCTTACCATTGTTCTTACGTTGGAGTTCATTCTTGTACTCAATTTGTCAATCCCTAATGTCAGGGCTCTTCTTGTTGTCGCTGTCCTGCTTTTTTACCAGGCATGATATACTTTTCCAGGGGCTGGTATCTTCTGTCAACATGTCCAAAGTACGAGGAGGTACCCAAAAAACAGAACTTTTCTTCAAATCATTTGTTTAATTTTTTTTAACAAAGCAATCTTATCACCTTCAAGCACTCTCCACTACCCTTAATACATTTGTCAAATCTGTGATTCTATTCTTTTTTTTTAAAACATTTTATTAGGGGCTCATACAACTCTTATCACAATCCATACATATACATACATCAATTGTATAAAGCACATCTGCACATTCCCTGCCCCAATCATTTTCAAAGCATTTGCTCTCCACTTAAGCCCTTTGCATCAGGTCTTTTTTTTTCCCCTTCCCTCCCTGCTCCCCCCTCCCTCATGAGCCCTTGATAATTTATACATTGTTATTTTGTCATATCTTGCCCTATCCGGGGTCTCCCTCCCCCCCCCCTTCTCTGCCATCCATCTCCCAGGGAGGAGGTCACATGTGGATCCTTGTAATCAGTTCCCCCTTTCCAACCCACTCACCCTCCACTCTCCCAGTGTGATTCTATTCTTAGAAACATTTTTCAAACTCATCTGTTTGGATGATGACAGCACCTCCCTTGTTTTTTCTTCACCTCTTCTATGTCATCAAATCTCTGTCCTGTCATGTCCCTCTTCATTTGCAGAAACAAAAAGAAATCACACAGCTCAAGGTTAGGTACATGGAGCAAAAGAGGTATGCTGTTTTTTGCCAAAACCTGGCACACTGTAAGGGCTGCATGAGCAGGTGCATTGTCATGGTGGCAAATCCAGTCCCCCGTCTGCCACAAATCAGGCCTTTTTTTGTTGCACACTGTTCCACAATCTTTTCAGAACCTCCAAATAAAAGTTTGATTAATAGTCTGACCTAGTAGAATGAACTCCAAATGCACTATGAGTTGACATTTTTGTCCATTTGGAATGCTGATGGACATCAGAATAAGGTTTGTCATCAATCGCCAGTTCACCTCTTTTGAAACAAGAAACCCACTCGTACACTTGAACTTTTCCCATTGTGCTGTCCTTGTAAGCTGTGTTCAACATCATAACAATTTCTGCAGCATTTTTCTCAAGCAGGAAATAAAATTTCACAGCTGCATGCTGTTCTCTTAAATCGGCCATCACCAAAAAATGAGGTTCGAGTGAAACTGCTTTTACGAAAAGAAAAAAAAAATCCATTGTGCCCAGAGAGAACCTTCCCAGGCAACACCACTGGATGTACTAACACAGAATGAGTTCATGGATTGCTCGCCTGCTGTGGAAAGATGCATATTACAAATGCTCTGTTCCACTCAGCACAATTCCCGTTTTGTGGGGTACCCCCTCATATAGGAGATGAAGTCTCACCATCCTTGATTCTAAAAAGCACTCTCGCTGTACTTCTTCCAGCACTATTTTTGCTGTTCTTCTGGCAGCCCATGGTACCTTTAGTATTCTTTGCCAGCACCATAATTCAAATATATCTATTCCTCTTCAGTCTTCCTATTCAGTATCCAACTTTCACACACATAAGTGGCTATTAAAAATACCATGGCTTGGGGCAGGTGCACATAGTTCTTAAAGAGACATTCTTGTTCCTCAACACTTTAAAAGGCCTTATGCAGCTTTGCCAAATGCAATACGTCATTTGACTTCTTGACTGCTGTTTCCACAAGCGTTGATTGTGAATGTTAGCAAAACAAATCCTGGGCAAGTTCATTTCTTTCTAAGTTTATCGTGCTGCTAGCTATCTGTCCAGGTGTGAGGCTTCTGGCTTTCTCTTGATTGACCTGCAATCCATACCGAGGCTGCTGTCCTGACTACTCATCAACAAGTGCTTCGTGTACCCCCACTTCCAGCAAGCAAGGTGGTGCCTTTTGGATGCACAGGTTGCTAATAAAGCCTTCCTCCAATTCTGACACCACATTCTCCTTCATAGAATACAGCTTCTATGACAATTCTACTCAGCATACAGATTGAATAACTATGGTGAGAGGATACATTACTGACACGCGCTTTCCTGATTTTAAACCATGCAGAATTCCCGTGTTCTGCTCACATAACGGTCTCTCGGTCCATGTACAAATTATGAAAGAGCGCAATGAAATATTCTGGAATTCTCATTATTATCAATATCTTGTTATAACAATTCATTGTAATCCACACTAACACAGTGGTTCTCAACCTGTGGGTCACAACCCCTTTGGGGTCTAATGACCTTTGCACAGGGGTTATCCGATTCATAACAGTAGCAAACTTACAGTTATGAAGTAGCATTGAAAGTAATTTTATGGTTGGGGGGGTCACCACAACATGAGGACCTGTATTAAAGGGTCACCGTATTAGGAAGGTTGAGAACCACTGGTCTAATACCTTTGCATAGTCAATAAAACATAAGTAACTATCTTTCTAGAATTCTCTGCTTTCAGTCAAGGTCCATCTGATGCAAGCAATGATGCCCTTCATTTAACTTCCTCTTCTGAATTTTGCTTGAATTTCTAGAAGTCCCTTGTCCATTTACTGCTGTAACCATTGTTAAACAACCTGCAGCAAAATTTGCATGTGATATTAATGCTAGTTTTTTATGGTTTCTGCATTCTGCTAAGTCACCTTTCTTTGGACTGGGTAAAAATATGAATCGCTTCTTGTCGGCTGCCAGGTTACTGTATCTCGGGTTTCTTAACATGGCAAATAAATGCTTCCAGCGCTCCGCCAGCTTGTTGAAGTATTTCTATTGGTCTTTCCTCATCTCCTGGAGCCTTGCTTTTCCACACTGGCTTCGGTGAGCTCGGACTTCTGCCCTTGGTACCATTGGTTCTTGATCATACGCTACCTCTGAAAGTGACGGACTCTCAGCAGTTCTGTTTGGCACGGTGACTCTGTAGTCCAGTCATCTTCTGATGTGTGCATCCTTCAAGACTTTGCCCAGAGAATCTTTCAAGATTACAACTCAAAATTTTTAATCCTTCAGGTTAAGGATATGCGGACCACATTCTTCCTTTTTGGTTTTCTAACTCCAGGTGTTTACTCATTTCCTTATAAGATTTGGTTCTCTTAAACTCCCTTTGAAAATTCCTGTTCATCGCTTATGCTTCAACATTTATTCCATTTCAGTCAGTTTCTCTATGATCAAGAGTAAGTTTCAGTGTCCTTCATAAGATCTATTTTGCTGTTTTCTGTATTTCTTGTCTTTGAAATGACCTTTTGATTTCTTCATGTATGATTTTCTTAATGTCATGCCTTAGCTCATCAGGCCTTCTGTCATTAGTGTTCAATAATTCAAATCTATTTTTGAGATCATCTTGAAATTCAGGAAGGGTATAATCTAGATCATATTTTGGCTCTCTGGGGTTTGTATTAATTTTCTGAAACTTCAACCTGAGTTTACATTTGTACAATTAATTATCTGTCCCATTCTCATCTTCTGGCTGTGGCATGGCTGCTGATATTGACTTTCCATGTCTTCTCTTCCCATGGGAGTAGTGAATTTGATTTCTGTGTATTCCATCTGAAAAGGTCTAACTATCCAATCACCATTCATGTGTTGAAAAAGTGTATTTATAATGAAGAAGTTGTTCATCTTTCAAAATTATATCATGTGATCTCCCATTTCATTTTGATCACCAAGGCCACATTTTTCAACTACTGTTCCTTTAAAACTCTCTTGTTCCAATTGCCAATATTACTGTTAATATTATTATGAAATGCAGCTGGATTACATGTCCTCAAAACAGAAGCAGAGACTTGGTTGACAACAAATCATGGTAATTGTTGCCTCAGGGGAGGAATAGACATAGACATAGACAGGTATGGACATAGACAGGTTATTGTTGTTCCAAATAAACCAGAGTCACTGTGATCTGGTCAATTCTGGATCATAGTGACCCTATGGGGCAGGGTAAAAATGGCCTTGCGTGTTTCTGGACCTTTGCAGAAAAGGAAAGCCTCATTTTCTCCCCACTGTGTGGCTGGTTGGTTCACACTGCTGACCTTCAGGGGTGCAGCCCAGTGTTGAATGCTCTATGCCACCAGGGCCCTTTAATGCTGCTAGCTGCTATCAAAGCCCCAGATCTGTAGCACACACACTCCCCCCCACCACACACTCCCCCACCCCCCACCCCCCCACACACACCAAAATAGGACCATTGGGCTCCATAGAGATTTCTGATTTCTCACAAGTAGATCATCAGGCCTTTCTGCGTAATTTGTAAGCTCCCCTAAAACCTGTTCAAACCTCCAGACAGAAGGGTGGGGGCTGCCCACAAGGTCCATTGGCTAGGCATCGAGCCTAGGTCTTCCACAGGGAAGATGAGACTTCTACCATTAATTCAGTGCTAATCTCAAAGAGGCAATCATAGAGGCAAAATTAATTGCACTGTATCTGTGAGTGCTACTTTTTTCCACAAATAAAAAGAGATGTAAAGAAACTACATAATGCATTAATATTAGTTAATTTTGTGAGGTGGGGATGTGGGTGTTTGCTCTATTTTTCTTAGAACTTTTCTGTACACTTTGCTTTTTCCACAAATGTAAAACAAATCTGAGGTTCTTCACGAGTGCTTCTGATGGTTTATAATCCCCAGCATAAAGCATCTGCTGCGTCAGACCTGTCTCTGCAACTCTCCACAGGCTTCAGCTATGCCCCACCAGAGCAACCCCAACTCAGAGCTTCCGAAAGAAACACTCAGCACAAGACTCATGTTTTCATTCCATAAGGTGCATTCTTTTTTCCAATGGTGGCAAATTATATATATATAAACATTCACCCTTTCAGCATTGTTTACAGGTATAACTTAGAATTACTTATATTCATCATGTTGTACAATCACTAACAGTTTCTAATTTTTACTTCGCCCTTAACAGAAGCTCAAATCAAATCAACAAACCAAACAACCTATTTTCGTCAAGTCAACTCCAACTCATAGCAACCCTCTGAGACAGAGTAGGCCTGCCCCTTTGGGTTTCCAAAGCTGTAATTATTACAAGAATAGACAGCCTTAGCATTCTTGTGAAGAGAGTTTGGTGGGTTCAAACTAGTAGCAGGCAAATGTGTAAGCCACTATGCCACCAGGGCTCCCTATTCAGACATATAAGGGATACACCCAAACCAGATCTTTTTCAAAGCTGTGAATTTACATTTTTTTACAAAACAATCTTATCATCTCCAAAGTACTCTCCATTACACTTAATACATTTCAGTGAATACGTTCTTGGAAACATGTTTCAAACTCATCTGTTTGGTTGGCTGATAGCACCTCTCTCATTTTTTTCTTCACCTCTTCTGTCAAATCACTGTCCTTTCATGTCCCTCTTCGTTTGCACAAACAAAAGGAAGTCACACAAAGTGAGGTCAGGTGAGTAAGGTGTGTGGGACAAGAGAGGCATGCTGGATTTGTTTGTTTGTTTTTTGCCCAAATCTGGTGCACTGAGAAGGCTGTATGAGCAGGTGCATGTCGTGGTGTCAAAACCAGTCCCCCGCATGCCACAAATCATCTTTTCAGAACCTCTAAGTAAAAAGCTTGATTAACAGTCTGACCTGGTGGAACAAACTCCAAAGGCACTATGAATTGACATTTTCATCCTTTTGGGAAGTTGACGAATGAGAGAATGAGGTTTGTCATCAATCAACATTTAACTTTTTTTGAAATGAGAAATACACTTGTTTTTCCTCCATATTGCTGTCCTTGTAAGCTGTGTACATCACAACAGTTTCCACAGCATTTTTCCCAAGCAGGAAACAAAATTCTACAGCTGCTATTCTTTTAAATCAGTCATCACAAATAACAAGATTTGAGCAAAACTGCTTTTATGAAAAATTAACTGCGACCAGAGAGCCTTCCCAGGAGACACCACTGGGTGCACTAAATCTGAGCAAGTTGCTAAATATTTGCCTAGCAGGAAAAACATGTACTATGAAAGCTCCACTCCACCCAGCATATATTCCTTTGGGGGGAGGGGAGTACCCTTTGTACAGTGACCAGCATAAAGTTTATGACACTGCAAATCTATGAGAACAAACAGCCTCATTTTTCTCTCATCGAGCTGCTGTTGGGTTTGAACTGATGCTTCATGGTTAGCCACCCAATGCCTAATGCACAACAAATAGAAACTCACTTAAAAATTCATAATACACTGTTTTTGAATCACAGTGGCCCTACAGGGAAGAGTAGACCGAGTCTGAGGATCTCTGTGATTGTAAATTGTTAAGAGTATAGAAAGCCTCATCTCTCTCCTGTGAAGTGGCTAGTGGTTTCAAACTGCTGACCTTTTGGTCACTATGCTACCAGCTCTCCCCTAAAGAATGATTCCTTCTTTCCTCTTCCCTCCCATGCCTAATAACTATCGATAAACATTGTTTTATTTGCCCATTCTAATTGTTTCATATAAGTGGTATCATATAATGCCTGTCCTTTTGTGACTGCTTATTTCACTCACCATAACACTATCAAGGTGTATCCACTGTGGGCATACACGTGTGGACTTTGTTTCTCTTTATGGAATGGTATAGTGGGTTACACTGCTAACCACTAAGTTAGCCATTTGACACCACCAGTCATTCCTAGTGAGAATGATGAAGCTTTCTAATTCCATAGTGATTTACAGTCTCAGAAACCCACAGAGCAGCACATGGCTGCCATTTTGTCATATGTTGGTGGTTTGTGTGTTGCTATGAGGCTGGAAGTTATGGCACCCATATTTCAGATATCCTCAGCATCCCCCAAGGTGAGCAGGTTTCAGCACAGCTTCCAGACTAAGAGCAGGCTGTGAAGAAGGGAACAGGCTGCCATTTCAGAGAAATTACCACTGAAAGTCTTATGAATAGGAAAATATTGTCCGATATGGAAATTTCATGAATAGAACCAGAACACTGTCAGAGTGCCAGAAGATGAGCCCCTCAGATTGGAAGGAACTCAAAATATGACCAAGAAAGTGCTGCCTTCTAAATTAAAGTCAACTCTAAGGATGTGGATGGAGTAAACTTTCATTTGCGGATGGAACATGACTAAAAATGAGTAGAAACAACTGTAAACATCTATTACTAGTTGTAACTTGAAATGCATAAAGTATGAATCTAAGAAAATTGGAAGTTGTCAAATATCATATGGATCCCATAAAGATTGATATCCCAACATGAGTGAGCTGACACGTGGTGGTGGCTATTGGGCATTTTGAATCAGATAATCATCTGGCTTAGTATGCCAGGAATGACAAATTCAAGTGGCATGACTTTGCATTCATTGTCAAAAGGACATTTCAAGACTGATTGTCTAAAGGGCATTTTCATACTTCTGGGCACACAATAAAATCTGGTGGATGCAACTATTGTTCAGATCTGTGCACCAAACACAAAAGCTAGTGATGAAGACATTTAAAACATTCTACCATCTTCTTCAGTCTGAAATGATCAAACATGCCATCAAAATTTATTTAAAAAGTATTGGCAATTGGACTGAGGGAGTTGGAAACAAGGAGGAAGGAACGGTACTTGAAAAATAGTTCTTTAGTGATATAAAGCAAGCTGGAGGTTGCATGTTAGAATTTTGCAAGACCAATGGCTTCTTCATCAAAAATACCTTTTTTTCTTTTTATCAATTTATTGGGGGCTTATACAACTCTTATTACAATCCACACATACATCAATTGCGTAAAGCACATTTGTACATTCGTTGCCCTCTTCAGTCTCAAAACATTTGCTCTCCATGTAAGCCCCTGGCATCAGCTCCTCATTTTCTCCCTCCCTCCTCATTTCTCCCTCCCTCACAAACCCTTGATAATTTATAAGTTATTATCTTGTCATATCTTGAACTGTCCGACATCTCTCTTCACCCACTTTTCTGTTGTCCGTCCCCCAGGGAGGAGGTTATAAGCAGAAATGGTGACGATACACGTGGACTTCTCCAGATGGAAAATGCTGAAATCAACTGGATTTCATCTGTGGGGAGAGAAGATGGAGAAGGTCAATATCATCATCCAATGTAAGGTTAGGGGCTGCGACTGGAACAGACAATCAATTGCTCCTGTTGAAGTTGAAGTTGAAGAAAATGTAAACAAGACCACCAGAGTCTAAATAAGACCTCGATATATGCCACCTGAATTTCAGGAACATTTCAAGAGTATATTTGCCTCAATGAATACTATCCACAGAAAACCACACTAGCTATGGATGGAGGACGCATTAAAAAAAGATGGAAGGAATACACAGAGGTAGGATCTCAGAAAGAACTTAGTTGACATTCCACCACTTTAAGAGGTAGCATATGATCAAGTATCCATGGTCCTAAAGGAAGAAGTCCAAGCTGCACTGAAGTCATTAATGACAGAATACCAACTGAAATGTTTCCAAAGTCTGATGACGCATTGGAAGCACTCACCACTCTATTCCAAGAAATCAGGAGGACAGCTACCTGGCCAATTGACTGGAAGAGATCTGTTTTTGTACTTCTTACAAAGAACAGTGGCCCAAAAGAATGTACGCATTGTCTATTAATTTCAAATGCAAGCAAAATTTTGCTGAAGGTCATCTAACAAAGGTCACAGCAGTATATTGCTAGAGCTGCCAGAACTTCAGGCCAGATTCAAAAGAGGATGTAGAACAAAGGAGATCATTATTGCTGTCCGATGGAACTTGGCTGAAAGCAGAGAACACTGGAAAGATATTTGCTTGGCTTCTTGTGACTATGTAAAGGCATTTCCCTGTGTGAACCATCACAAACTATGGGAAGACTTGAGACTGGTGGAATTCCGGAACATTTCATTGGGCTGAGGCAGAACCTGTACAAGATTTGAGAGGCGGGTGTGCAAACAAGAGAATGCTGCACGGTTTTTAATCAAGATGGGTGTGCAAGAGGGCTGCAGCTACTCTCCGTAATTGTTCAGTGTGTATGTTGAGCAAACAATCGGAGAAGCTGGACTAAACGAAGAAGAACGCAGTGCTAGGATTAGAGGAAGTCTTTTTAACAACCTGTGATGTGCAGATGACACAACCTTGCTCGCTGAAAGTGACAAGGACGTGAAGAACTTGCTGATGAAGATCGAAGCTTGCAGTCTTGGATATGGATTAGTTCAATGTAAAGAAGACCCAAATTCTCAAAACTTCACTGATAGGTTACATTATGATAAACAGTGAAATGATTGAAGTTGTCAAGGATTTCATCTTGCTTGCATCCGCAATCAGTGCTCATGGACACAGCTGTCAAAAATCCAAGGTGTGCGGCATTAGGCAAATTGGCTGCATAAGACCTCTTTAAAGTGTTGGGGGTGGGTGGGAAGGATGTCGTTTTGAGGACGACGGTGAGCCTGACCGAAGCGAAGGTGCTTTCTATGGCCTCCTGTGCATGTGAGACTTAGACGTCGAATCAGGAAGACTAAAGAAGAATCTATGCAGTTGCATTACAGTGCTGGTGAAGAATATTGAAAGTGCCACAGACTGCCAAAAGAACCAACAGGTCTGTGTTGGAAGAAGTACAGCCAGATGCTCCACAGTGGTGAGAGGGTGAGGCCTCACCTCTTGTACTCTGGACATTTTCTCAGGAGAAACTGGTGTCTGGCAAAGGACGTCATGCTCGGTCTAAGGATGTACTGGTACAGCGGGTACTACAATCTGCTCAAATAAGAACAATTGTGAGGATGGGCAGTCTGGGTGGTGTTGGTTCTGTTGTGCGTTGGGGGCTATGAGCTGGAACGGATCGAAAGGGATCTAACAAGTAAACCCTGTGGGAAGCCACTGTTTGGAGTGTCTCTCTGTGCTGACAGCAGGCTGGAGGGAATACGAAAGAGACCCTGTCTGCAGCCCTCCACTGACTGCAGAGACATGCTTAACTGTGTTCTACTTTAAATAGAGCCATAGAAAGCAAATTTGTTGTTTTTAAAACAATCTTGTTTGCAACAGAGAAAAGAAAAAACTTTGGCCTTGTAAAATAAAAATGAGGAAGTAGTAATTAAGGTGAGAAGCTGACCTGCTATTTAATAGAATGTACTTTTCATATTTTAGCACTGTTAGAAAATTTTATCTGGTACGAAGAAAGATTTTTGTTTCATAAACCTGGTGGGTCAGTATTATTGGGTTTGCAAAAACAATCCCCATGCCTCTTGAATTGCATTTTATGATTTACTAATTGGTGATAAGAAAGACAATCCCCATGTTTCCTTCTGAGAAAATTGGTGTAATAAACATAATGAACTCTAAGAGGTTTAACAATACATTACTAAATATTATGGGTATAATAAATACAACTAGGGGGTTATTTTAATATGAAGTTAGTGCACTATCACCCATTCAATTTCATAGCAACATGAATTATGAATGTGTGGATATATTAAACTTTTCTCTAAGTTAAATTTTAAAAGTGTTTAAGCTTTATAGGCCTTGCATCATGTTATTTTAAGGTCACTTATCATGTAAGATAGAAGGCTGTAAATAGAAGGATGTGATCATGTATAACCATTGCTGTCTGGACATAATGCCATCAAAGATAAGCAGGCCTCCCACAAACTCCTAACAGTACATTGCTTGTGAAACAATAAGAATACTGCTCGCAATGTGCTTTTAACAGATGGTCAATTGATGAGTACAGTAAGGCAAACAGTTTCATGTGGCTCTGGTTTTTTTGGTTCTACTAAACTCAGAACTTACTGATAATAAGCCAACAAAAACCTTTGTTGTTGTTGTTGTGTGCTATTGAATCCCTTCTGACTGAAGTCACCTTATAGGAAAGAATAGATTTGCCCACTAGAATTTTTCAGGCCGCTATATTTTCTTTTCTTTTTTTAACTTTTTAATGTGTTTTAGGTTAAGGTTTAAAGAGTGGATCACTACTTTTCAACTTTGGTGTTTAGTTTTGCAGTGAACAGTTTATTTCCATTTTGCTTCAACTCATCCATTTAAATCCTTTCAGTAAACCAATGTGTCTCAATACCCCGTTTCCTCCCACTGTTTCCTATTAATATTCCTCCTTCTTGCCTAACTCTCTGCTCATGAGTAAATTTTGCCTTTTTATGTTAAACAGTTGATAAGTGACTAAGGACCACAGTCTCAAGTACTCTGTCAATCTTTATCCAGGCAGCAAGTCTGGCGGCTTGTTCCACGTGTTTCTCCCCCTCTATGCAGGACCTTCTAATGTGATCCTGTTCAGAGCACATGCTGGTGGCAGCTGGCACCTTCTAATTCTTCATGTCAGAAGGTTGTGGAGATTGATACTTGAGTGGTCCATTGGCCCCTTGAACTAATTGTTTCCTCATGTCTTTTTATTTTCAACACTTGTCTTTCCTCCCGCTGGCTGTTCATGAGATTTTAACACCCCAGTTGATACTTGTCAAAGGTAGGTGGTAGTACATTGTCTTTGCGAACTGTTATTCTAGGCTGCCGTCTTTACAGGTGCACACTGACAGGTCTTTTCTCCCTCTGAGTCACTGGTGCATTTGAATCACCAACCTTTCAAAAGCTTAACTGCTGTGCCACCAGGGTTCCTATCCAGGGAAAACCCTTTGCTCTGACCCCTAGTCTGATATGAAAGTATGGTAGTTATAGAATTGTCCATTTGAGGATTAAGAGTATAGGGGTGGAGTCTAGCCTGTCAATCACATCATAGCCAATGAGACCTCTGTGTGGGCATGGCCTTCTCTGGAGAATTCTGGAAAATCTGGTATTTCTTCCTGGAGGTGGACTACACTAGATCTCAATGCTGACTTCCTGCGAGACATCCCTGAGGAGAAGCCGACCCTGATGCAGCCCTAGGAACTGGGGAAGCCACCTGGAGACCCCTGACAGCGCTGAGATGCTTTCAGCGCCACTGGATCTAAAGACTGTCTACCCACTGGCCTGTGATCATCCTGCATTTGGCGTCATTGCATGTGTTTCATGAGTCTGAAGAGGACTTTATAGATTGGGATTGGACATATGTGCTAATATCGAACTTATGGGCTTGGACTAGACTGGGTTGTGATGCTATCTTAATGTACAGTTACCTTTTATATAAAACTCTCTCTTATACACTTATGAGTCTCTATGGATTTGTTTCGCTAGTCTACCCAGACTAACGCAGAAAGATATGCAAATAATTTAGCAGAATAAATGAAAGTCTAATTTAAAGCCATTAACTCTAGGTATCTTCGAGTAGGAAATCTGATAAAGGGTCACTTAACCTGCATTTTGCAGAAGCTTAGAGATGGGTGGGAGAAAAGAATCTTGGAATAATCGTCTTCAGTTATCAACTTCTTGCAGAACATCCACAGGATAACCTATCCTCTTCCTGGACACTTTACATGATGGGATCGACCATATTTATGATCAACTCCGCTTCACCATCCCATTGCTCTGGCCCTCAGAAATGCTTTTCCTAGAGTGAAGTTTAAGTTTAAAATGAGGTCAAAAAGTCAAGGGAGATGGAGGAAAGAGCTAGGAGTCAAAGGGCATTCATGGAGGTCTAGACAAAGACATGTACATGCAAATATATATAGGAGGATGGGGAAATAGATCTATGTGTCTATATTTATAGGTCAAGTATTAAGGTGGCGGAAGGACCTTGGGCCTCTACTCAAACACTCCCTCAATGCATGAATACCTTCTTTTATTAAATTGGAACTCTATGATGCTCACTCTCCCGACACAACGGCTGGAGCCAAAGTGGGTGAACAAGTAAATGTGGTGAAGAAAGCTGATGGTGCCCGGCTATCAAAAGAGATAGTGACTGGGGTCTTAAAGGCTTGAAGATAAACAAGCGGCCATCTAGCTCAGAAGCAACAAAGTCCACATGGAAGAACACACCAGCCTGTGTGATCGAGTGGTCCCAAAGGGATCAGTTACCAGGCATCAAAGAACAAAAAATCATATCATTGACTGCACACCTCAATGATAGGATCGCTGAAGACAAATGGGTGCATAAGCAAATGTGGTGAAGAAAGCTGATGGTGCCCAGCTATCAAAAGAGATAGTGTCTGGGGTCTTAAAGGCTTGAAGGTGAATAAGCGGCCATCTAGCTCAGAAGCAATAAAGCCCACATGGAAGAAGCACACCGGCCAGTGCGATCACGAGGTGCCCAAGGGACCAGGTATAAGGCATCATGCAAAAAAAAAAGATATAAGTGTGTGTATATATGTGTATATGTATATATGTATGTGTATATATGTATATATATATCATATTAAATGAAGGGGGAAGTGCAGAGTGGAGACCCAAGGCCCAAGTGTCGACCAATGGAGATCCCCTCATAGAGGGGTTTAGGAGAGGAGATGGGTTAATTAGGGTGTGAGGTAGTATCGATGAAGAACACAGCTCTCCCCCAGATCCTGGATGCTTCCTCCCCCCAACTACCATGATCCGAATTCTACCTCGCAGGGCTGGATAGGACAGAGGCTGTACACTGGTGCATATGAGGGTTGGAGGTACAGGGAATCCAGGGTGGATGATACCTTCAGGACCAAGGGTGTGAGGGACGATGCTGGGAGAGTGGAGGGTGAGTGGGTTGGAAAGGGGGAACTGATTACAAGGATCCACATGTGACCTCTTCCCTGGGAGAGGGACAGCAGAGAAGGGGGGAAGGGAGACTCCGGATAGGGCAAGATATGACAAAATAACGATGTATAAATTACCAAGGGCATATGGGGGAGGGGGAAATGGGGAGGGAGGGAGGAAAAAAAAAGAGGACCTGATGCAAGGGGCTTGAGTGGAGAGCAAATGCCTTGAGAATGATTGGGGCAGGGAATGTATGGATGTGCTTTATACAATTGATGTATGTATATGTAGGGATTGTGGTAAGAGTTGTATGAGTCCCTAATAAAATGTAAACGAAGAATAGAGAAAAAAATGATTAGGGCAAGGACTGTGCGGATGTGCTTTATACAATTGATGTATGTATATGTATGAACTGTGAAAAGAATTGTATGAGCCCCAATAAATTGTTAAAATAAAAAAAATCCAAAAAATGAGGTCAACATACATGCATGCTCAAAAACAAAACAAAACAAAGCACGCACACACAAAAAAATCCCACAGCCATCAAGTCCATTTCAACTTGGCCTGCAGGACAGAGTAGAATGTCCCCAAGGGGCTTCCATGGCTGAAATCCTCAGAAGGAGCCACATCTTCCTGCTGCAGGTTGGCTAGAAGATCTGAACTGCCAACTTTTGGCTAGCAGCTGAGTGTTTAACCACAGGGCCACCAGGGCTCCTGAAGCTACCCATAAACCTCAAGTATGCATTTTGGAGGTCGAGAAAAGAAGTCTAACCCTCCGTCTTAGAACTGGCCAGTAAAATGAAAACAAACCTATTGTCATCGTGTCAATTCCAGCTCATGAAGTACAGTGTAGAACTGCTCGAAAGGACGTTCTTAGCTGACATTGTACAGACTGCCAGGCCTTTCCTGCACAGCACAACTAGGTGGCCTTGGACAGGCAGCATCTAGTTAGAAGTCAAGTTCAAACCATTCCACCACCCAGAGTGTCTTCTTAGAAGGCACAATTCTAACGTCTCAAAAGAGGACTAATATCTCCAAATCTCCATCAATGCAGAGGATACAGCTAGTTTTCAACCATGGAGTTGGACATAAGTAAGGGAGGAGCAAGAGTGATTTAATGGCAGAACAACTTCTATCACAGGATCCTTGGCGTGCCCCTCTAACTGACGTGTGTCTCTGCTGAGTTTCACAGAGAGGAAGATTGCCTGGAGAAAAGAGAGAGCATGCTGGTTTCCATCAATTCACCATTCCCATAAAATCCCATCTTAATTTTTAAAACGTTGCCACCTGAATCCTGAAAAGACAAATGCCTTGCAAATGATAACCGGAATGATAGTTAGGGGGCAATTTAATTAATATAAACTGTCTTTCTCTGTTCTTATTCCAGGGAATAGTAAACTCCTCCTCATTTACAAGCACTATAAACCAATCCCTTGAGCCTCTAGATTTGAGGAGTGAGCAATGTGCATCCACACTGCATAACAAAGAAGCAGACAGCTCTCCTGCAGTATTTATCTTCTTGTGGCAGGGTCCATGCTGTTGTAGGCTGCTAAGGGATAGGAGCGGCAAAGCTGCTGTGAAGGAAATCCAGGCCACTTTGAATAACGTGAATAAGCCCATGTTTGCTCCCTCTGCGACCCTGTCTTTCCATGCTGACTAGCTTACCTCCATTCTGTCATGTGGGTACAGCCACAAAAACATTCATTAGAAACCTTTCTCTGCTAATCCTCTCTCTTACATCTATGCATCCTATTATTGTTAACCAGACTCAGTCCAGAGAATGTAACCCTATATAATTACCTTGTGGCTAGCATAAGAAAAATATACCGCAGTAACTCCCAAATATTTGTGGAACATGAAATGCCAATGTTTCAGTTGTGGAGAGACACTAACTATATTGCTGGATGTGATGCCAATACCACTTTTGATCAATAGTGATTACTGAGGCACAAGGCAAAGACACAAAGAAAATACAGACCCAGGGGGGAAATCTATGTTATCAGAGGCTGAACAGTTATTTATAAGAACAAAATTCCCTTGAAAGTATATCATTTTGAAAGTCTGAAGAGATACTTAATGGTGGCCTGTCAGTGTAAATGCTAGGAATACATTTAAAACTTAGCTTGTAGAAAACTGATCAATTTTGGAGTGAAAATGTACACATTGTTCAGAATCTATACACACCAATTCTATGGGTTAAAATAGCTGTTAAAACTTTGTGGGGAGATGGTCACAGTCTATATGTCTAAATAGAGATTTGGTTTACATGGACATAGGTATCTACCCATATAAGAGATAGACATACCCTAAGTATGAAATAGGATACTTAAGATCTATATATTATAAATACACTTTATCACAAAGTTACAAGCAAATATTGTATTTTTCTTTTAAAAATCACAGCAAATATTGAATTCTAGTTAACGATATTCATGCTGAATCATTTAGGGGCAAATGTCTATAGCATATTTCAAACTATATAAAATGTAAGTAAGGTTGTTGGATGGGTAGGGAATAAACCCAACCCACTGTCACCAAGTAGATTCTAACTCATAGACACCCTATAGGTGTAGAACTGCTCCTATACATGGTCACAAGAGCAGGCAGTCTCATCTTTCTCCCATGGAGCTGCTGGTGGGTTTGAGCTGCCTAATATGCAATTGGCAGGTGAGTGCTTAACTCATTACACCACAGCCTCTAGTGAATCCCCTCTGACCAATGGCTGGGTGTGTATAGCCTTACTAGCAGACAGAGTACATTGGATAGATAGATATGTACATAAAGAAAATAAAGTAAAATTCTAAAGTAAACAGTACACATTGAAATCAAATAGTTTCTTTTGTAAGCACCATGTTTGCAATACTGTTGCCAACTAGAAGTATTGACACATCACTATTTAAAACACAAATGCTGCTTATTTATTGTGGTAGTTACACAATCTGTTGTCAATGTGAGACTTAAGAATGAAGGGGTGGCGTATGGCCTGTCAATCAGGTCGCAGCTTGACAACCTCATATGGGGGTGCTAAAGAGATAAATAGCTCGCCGGATGCAGGGCACAGACACTCTCTGCTTTGTATTCCTGTCAACACACCACATGGAGCTGTGCTGATGGCAACCAGAGCCTCGGAGCTAAAGGAGCCACGTGGAGACCCACGCCAGCACTAAGATGCTTCCACCAGCACCGGATCCATGTGACTTTCCACCCACTGGCCTGTGATCTTCTTGCATTCAGTATTAAGAGGAATTTATAGACTGGCATCAGACATATGGGCTAATAGCAGACTTATGGACTTGTTCTGGACTTGGCTGGGATGTCTTCTTACTGTACAATTACTCTTTATATAAAGATCTTTCCTGTACACATGAGTGTCCATGAATTTGTTTCTCTAGTCTACCCAGACTAACACATTTATAGACTTCATTACGTTGATTATCTCTATATTACAAAATATAGTCTACATTATTAAAGTTAAAATAATTTAAAATGTTATTTGACTTAAAGAATGTGATGAAAATATAATTAAATGATCTTTTTAATCAGCATGGGCTCAATTTTATGGCAATAGTCACCTTGAAATTTCAACAAATGTACAAATGTGCTTGACACATGGATGTATGTATGGATTGTGATAAGAGCTGTATACAAGCCCCAATAAAATGATTTAAATAAAGAAATCATAGGGACTTAAATTATAAAAGTCCATTTTTTCATGTCAACAGCAGGTCATAAAGGAGCTCTGGTGGTGTAGTGCGCTACTCCTGATCTGTTCATAGCAGGTCAGCTGTTCAAACCCACAAGCTGCTCCATCTACTCTCGTAAAGATCCAAGACTTGTCTTGGAAACCCAAAGGTACAGCTATCCTAGGTCAGCTTTGGCTTATTTCTAGTTTTTTGTCATTCTAAAATTGGAGGTGAAAAAACAGCCCCTATCTAAAAAATAACAATCTCATATCTAAAGGGAAAGAATGAATATGACTGATGATGACATTTCTTTTAATTCTTCTTCTCAGAAATAGAACAATCATTGATGATAAAGCAAATCATAGGACTATGCCTGCCTATTATAGTGGACTAGATAAAGCATCTTCCTACATGCAGAGAACTTTGGAGGGAGAATAATGAATAGTTTGAGTAACATTAAATTTATTATAAGGTAACTAACCTTCAAATTAAAATAATCAGAAGTTTACTGGGTGTCAGTGTTCAGTATTTCTATAATTAGGAAAATAAGCATGCAATACATTTTATTAAGCAGTGATTTTTTTCTGTATGATGTCTTTCCAAAGTAATAAAAAATATCACAAATGAATTTATAGGAGTCTGACTAGGACTATAAAGGAGTGAAGCACAGGTTTGCAGAAGGCTGTGGATGACAGTGAAAGATCAGAATCCATTTGCAGGGTTCCCACCCGGATTAAGCCTCTAGGGACTCCCTTCTGACCACTGACTGGGTGTGTGAATAGCCTGACCAGCAGACAGAGTGCATTGGAAAATGAATTAATGCAATGTCATTAGGTTAGAATTGAACTGCCTATCATTTTTCACTCATTTTAAGCATGTTCGAGTTTTTATTATTTACACTCTATTGAGGGTTTTCTTTGTTTCATTTTCATATCATTGTTGTTTTTAAGAAAACACACGTTTTTCTTTATATGAAGTCCAGGAAGGTAGTTCTGTAGAGATAGTAACTGGATTAATAGTTTGTTAATAGGTTGGGTAACATGGGAGCTATTAATAATAAGTAAGAAGAAAGAAGAAATTGTTTTATAATTGATTGTGGTGATTATTGCACAACTCTTTTAAAAAATCATTTTATTGGGGCTCATACAGCTCTTATCACAATCCATAGAGCCATCCATCGTGTCAAGCACATTTTTTACATTTGTTGCCCTCATCATTCTCAAAACGTTTGCATTCTACTTGAGCCCTTGGTATCAGTTCCTCATATTCCCCCTCCCTCCCCATTACCCCCTCCCTCATGAACCCTTGATAATTTATAATTTATTATTATTTTGTCATATCTTACACTGACCAATGGCTCCCTATACCCACTTTTCTGTTGTCTGTCCCCCAGGGAGGAGGTTACATGTAGATCCTTGTAATTGGTTCCCCATTTCTACCCCACCCTCCCGGTATTGGTACTCTCACCACTGGTCCTGAAGAGATCATCTGTCCTGGATTCTGTGTTTCCAGTTCCTATCTGTACCAGTGTCCATCCTCTGATCTAGCTGGGTTTGTAAGGTAGAATTGGGATCATGATAGTGGGGGGAGGAGGAAGCATTTAAGAACTAGAGGAAAGTTGTATGTTTCATCGTTGCTACACTGTACCCTGCCTGGTTCATCTCTTCCCTGTGACCCTTCTGTAAGGGGATGTCCAGTTGCCTATGGATGGGCTTAGTGTCCCCAATCTGCATTCCCACTCATTCACAATGATATGATGATTTGTTCTTTGATGCCTGATACCTGATCCCTTCGACACCTCATGATCACAGAGTCTGGTGTGCTTCTTCCATTTGGGCTTTGTTGCTTCTGAGCTAGACAGCTGTTTGTTTACCTTCAAGCCTTTAAGACCCCAGACACTATATCTTTTGATAGCCGGGCACCATCAACTTTCTTCACCACATTTGCTTATGCACCTGTCTTCAGCAATCATATTGGGAAGGTGAGCACACAATGATATGATTTTTTTGTTCTTTGCTGCCTGATACCTGATTCTTTGATGCCTGAAAGCTGTGTACAACTCTTTTTTAATATGTTTGAATCGTCAAATCATTGTCTGATATGTGAATGCTATGTCAAAAAACCTGTTGTGTTAGTCTGGGTATTTTGAAGAAACAAATCCACAGAAACTCATGTATGAGAGAGTTTTATATAAAGGTTAAGTGAACATCAAGAAAACATCCCAACCCAGTGCTGCCCAAGCCCGCAGGTCCAACATTAACCCATTAACCCATATGTACAACACCAATGCACAAAATTCTCCTCCATCTCATAAAACAGACACAATGATGCCGACTGCAGGAGGAAAACCGAGTCAGTGAATGTGTAGGCATCTCATCCCTGGCAGGGGTCTCCACGCGGGTGCTCCAGCACCCAGGGCTGCATAGGGGTAGGTCCATGTGGCTTCTCCTTGGGAATGTCTTGCAGGAAGTCAGCCTTGCAAGCTTAAGAAGGGAACTGCTAAGACAGATGCACTCTGGTGCGACCATCACAAAGCAAGAGACCCGAGAACTCGAAAGGCGAGGCTCACCGAGCCATTTATCCCTCCACCCTTCAATTAATTCCACATGTGTTTATTGGCCCTGCTGGTACAATAAACTAACTACCTCAACTGTTAAAATAAAATAATAACATTTCAAGATCTATCCTGAAGTCCAAATGATTTGTGATAGGATAGTGTCCACATACCTACAAGAAAGAACAGTTAATATGACTAATACTCAAATTTATGCACTAACCATAATGTCAAAGATGAAGCAACTGGATATATTTACTAACTACTGCAGTTGGAAATCAATCAAATATACAATCAAAATGCATTGTAATTATTGGTGACTGGAATGCAAAAGTTGATAATGAAGGATTGATGTTGGAAAATTTTGACAACCTTGATGATAGAGTTGAAGCTGGAGATCACATGATGTAATACTACAAACCAATGATTTATTCATTTGAAATACTCTTTTTCAATACCATATGGACAACTGTACACATGGTTCTCCCAGATGTATTATAAAGGAATAAAGTTGACCACATCTGTGGAAGGAAATGATGGAGAAGCTTAATATTAGCAGTCCGAACAAGGGCAGGAGCCAATTATGGAGCAGGACACATATTGGTACAAGTTCAAGTCGATACTGAAGAAAATTAAGACAAGACAATAAGATCTTGAGTACATCCCATCTGAATTTAGAGACATCTCAATAATCGATCTGAATCATTGAACACTAATGGTCAAAGACTACATGAGCTGAGAGATGGCATCAAGTATATCACGCATGAAAAAGGCATCACTCATCAAGAAGATGGGGAAGAAAGGCCAAAATGAATGTCAGGAAAGAATCTTGGATTTGCTCTTGAACACAGAAACACTAAAGTGGCTGGGGAAAAATGATTAAGCAAAAGAGCTGAACCTCAGGTTCCACCTGGCAGCGTGAGAAATGAAGTAAAGAGTTATGAGTAGATGTGCCGACCCGGGATTGGAAAACCAAAAGAAATGGAAGGAGCTCGGTATCTCTCATGCTGAGAGAAGAACTGTAGAAAAACTAAGGCCTAGAATTTTAATAGTGAAGGATTTTATGGGGAAAATATTGATTGATTCATGAATGATCAAAAGAAAATGAAAGAATACACGGTCATTATACTTAGAAGAACTGGTCAATGTCGTCCATTTCAGGAGGCAGCAAATGATTAAGAACTGTTGATATTGAAGCAAGAAGTCTAAAGTGCACTGTAGGCACTGGGGAAAAACCAAAGCTTCAGGAATTAGTGGAATACCAATGAAAATGTTTCCGAAAACCAATGCAGCATTGGAGGTGCTCCCTCATCTTTGCCAAGATATTTGGAAGACAAGTATGTGACCAACCAACAGGAAGAGATCCATATGTGTGTCCATCCCAAAGAACAGTGGCCCAATAGAGGGCAGAAGTTATCAAGCAATAACTTTAATAGTATATGAGAGTAAAAGTTTCAAAACCAGTTACAGTAGTACAGGCAGAAAGGCAGCTGCCAGAAATTCGAGCTGGATTCCGAAGAGGACATACAATGAGAACATCATTGATGAAGTCAGATGGATCTTGACGGGAAGCAGAGGATACCAGAACAATGTTTCTTTGTGTTTTATTAGCTATTCAAAGACATTTGACTGTGTGGGTCATCCAGAACACATAATTGTTCTCACAAAATATCTATATGTTGACCAAGAAACAGTCGAACAAACAGTACAAGAATACTGTATGGTGGTAACGAATGTACAAATGTGCTTTATACAACTGATGTATGTATGGATTGTGATAAGAGTTATATTAGCCCTCAATAAAATGATAAAAATAAATTATGTTATGTCTAGGGGAAAAAAGAATACTGCATGGTTTGATATCAGGAAAGGTGTGCATCGGGGCTATATTTTTCACTATACTTATTCAATTTGTATGCTGAGAAAATAATTTGAGAAGCTGGACTCCATGAAAAAGGATTGGAGAAAGACTTATTAACAAACTGAAACATGCAGATGATGTACTTTTGCTTAGTGAATATGAAGAGGTATTGAAGCAGTTATTGATGACAGTCAAATATCACAACCTTCAATATTCATCACACTTCAATATAAAGAAAATAAAACTTTTTACAACTGAAATGAAAAACAACATCACAAACAGATTAAATTGTCAAATATTCCATTTTAACAGAATCCATAATCAACTTCCATGTAAGTAACCATCAAGAAATTAAGCTACATGTTGTATAGGCAAACTTGCTGCAAAAGACTTCTTCAAAGTGTTAAAGAGCAAAGATGTCACCTTGAGCATTACAGTGTTACTGACCCATCCTTATATGCTTATGGAAGCTGGACAACAAATAAGGCAGATGGAAGAAGATTGTGGTCTTTGAATTATGGTGGTGGCAAAGAACATCGACTATGCCATGTGCTGCCAGAAGAATGAAAAAATGGGTTTGGGAAGAAGTACAGCCAGAATACACCTTAGAAGCAAGCATTGGAAAATTTCACTAATATACTTAGGACATATTATCAATTCTCCAATCCTTAGAGAAGAACATCATGCTTGGTATAGCAGAGGCTCAGTGATAAAAAGGAAGACTCTCAACTCTATGGATTGGCCCGGTGACTGCCAACAAGGGGCTTAAACTAACAACAACTATGAGCATGGTGCAAGACCAGCTACATAGAGTTGAGCTAAGTCAGGACCAACTCTTTGGTACCCAACAATAACAATGTCCAGGCGACTCTACAAAAATTACAAACTATTTTGGCTAAAAGTTAAAAACAAAAAAACAGAAGAAGAAGAAGATAGAAAAGTAACAGGTTTTCCAGGACCTATGGAACTGTAACAGAAGGACTGATAGTCGTGTCATCAAATCCCAGAAAGAGAGGACAAATGGTTAATATACACGAGGATACAATAATAGTCACCACTTGTCTTTCGCTCCTTGTCATACTGCGTTAGCGTGTGGTTGCTGTCGCACTGAAAGCTCTGCATTTCAGACATTGGCAGGAGCGCTCAAAGTGAAGGTAGTGCTGGAGGATGAATTCCTTAGGCCCGCAAGCATTCAGAATACGACTGCCTTCTCCAACTACGGTTGGCCATAGAGAAGGATACAGTCGCCCACAATGAGGATGGAGTACGTCTGCATGAGTAAAACCTTCCTGACCTTCATTTGCTGATGGGGACTAACTCAAAATGAAAAGAAACAGCTGAAATTATCAGATAGTAATTTGGAACTTGGACTCTATCAAGCATGAATCTAGGAAAATTGGAAGTCATTAAAAATGAAATAGAGCATTTAAAGATTGATTATTTTTAGGCACAAGTGAGCTGAAATGGACTGGTATTGGCCATTTTGAGTCAGAAAATCCTATGATACACTATGCTGGAAAGCACACAAGCAAGAAGAATGGGAATGCATTAATTATCAAAAAATATTTCTAGATCTATCTTGAAGTACAATGCTCTCTGTGATAAAGTACATTCGTATACAAGGAAATCTAATCAATAGTAATATTACTCCAATTTATGCACCAACCACTAAAGCTAGTGATGAAGGAACTGAAGAATTCCACAAAGTTCTTCAGTATGAAATTTATGAAACATGCAATCAAGAGGCATTGCAAATTATTGGTGATTGGAATGCAAAAGTTGGGGGAAAAGGAGGAAGGAAAAATAGTTGGAAATATGACCTTTGTGATAGAAACAAAGCTGAAGATAGTATGATAGAATTTTGCAAGACCAACAACTTCTTCATCATAATGCTATTTTTCAACAACACAAAAAGTGACAATACACATGGATTTCTCCAGCTGGAATACACAGAAATCAAATCGACTACATCGTGGGAAGAGATGGATAGAGACACATGATGGAGAAGTTCAATATCAGGCTAGGGCCACCTATATAACAGACCATCGGTTCCTCATATGTAGGTTCAGGTTAAAGGTGAAAAAAAGTTTTAAATGGGGGAGTTCCAGCAAGATGGCGCCTAGGTACGCGGTGATCAGTGAACCTGGTGTCCAGGAGGATGAGAGGGGGCATTACCACCACAATCTGGAGCATTGGACCACAACTAGCCTCCTTCTGGAGCCCCAGAGATCTACGACCTGGTCCCAGGGATTCTCCAGCCACCGCAGTCTGCACTTCTTCAGACCCTGCTGCAGTCACCACCCTTCGATTGGTCCCCTCTACCTGGTCACCACACCTGGAGCTAGCCAGCTGCCATACTAAGCCCCCCACAATCACGGCTGGACATTCACACAGCGACAGTCCACCAGTGGCACTGTCCACAGTGAGATGCTCCCTTCTCCCGAGGCTCCCTTCTCCCCGTGTGGCTTGGGTCTCTCCCACCACCCACCCATGTCCCCAGCAGCTGTGGCTAGACCCTGCCCGCAGTCCACCTGCAGTAAGTTTAGTCTCCCGTGGCTGTGGTGGCTCTCCTCATCATTGCCTGACACCCCCCAACTCCTGCAGCAGTGTCAGCTCCTCTCATCCCCACATGGCACCCTTGAAGTTCCCTACTCCAGCTAGCACCCCATCCTGTGGCAGTGGACCTTTCCTACTATTACCTGGAACCCCCTGTCATAGCAGCAGGCCTTTCCTGCCTTTACCCATCACCTATACCCTTGGTAGTGGGGCTTTGCCTGTGGAAGCCCAGCACTTTCTCCAACAGCAGTGAGAGTTAACATCTCCTGTGGCAGCAGGGCCTCTTCCACCGTTGTCTGTCACCTCCATGCACAAAGCTGCACTTGCGGCCTGCAATTGCCCCACCCGTGCACCTGAGAGGACCACAAGACTTGCCCTCCAAATAGAGAATCCTGGCCGTCTAAGGAAAGTAAAACCCTTGTGAGATAAAGAAGTAGCCCAACCCCGCCCCCAGTGCAGTTGCCTATATGAAGCTCACAGAAGTATTCCTATCAGCATCACAAATAAAGATCTCAGAGCTCTTTGACTCCTTGGAAAATGGTGCCAAGCTCCTCCAAAATGATATACAGACAGCACACTCCCTCAACAACCTCAATGAAAAATCAGGAGAAAGGAAACACATTGTCAAAGGAGGTCCTGAATCTATCGACGTGCACACAACAAGAAGAAGCTGAGCTACCACAGAAAGAAGTTTCAGAATGCTGCTTTGAGTCATACAAGATATGAAAGAAGCACTACAGAAAAAGGATGAAACGATAGAGGAGATAAAGGTCACGCACCAAAGGGAAATACATGAGTTATGTGAGAAGGTAACAAAAGCAAATACCAAGTTAACAGGTTTCGCCAACAGATTAGAAAAGCTGAGAATTGCACTGGTGACCTTGAGGATAACCAGGCAGGTATCAACAAATGGGACAGTCAAACAAGATCATCAAAGAAGCTAAAGAAAACCTGAGAACAATGACAGATGCTGTGAAGAGGCAGAACATCAACATAACTGGGCTACCAGAACAAGACCCAACAAAGAAGTCAATGACAAAAATAGCAAGGGAATTCCTAGAGGAAAACTTCCCCAACTTAATGAATGAGAATCAGCTGACCAGGGAAACAGAGAGGACACCAGCTAGACTGAATCCAAGGAGGAACTCACCAAGGCATGTAAGAGTTAAGCGATCCTACTTTGATAAAAAGTAGAAAATCATGACAGCAGCTAGGGCAGTGGTTCTCAACCTTCCTCTTTTTTTTCTTAATCATTTAATTGGGGGCTTGTACAGCTCTTATCACAATCCATTCATACATCCACTGTGTCAAGCACATTTGTACATTTGTTGCCATCATCATTCTCAAAATATTTTCTTTCTACTTGAGCCCTTGGTATCAGATTCTCATTTCTCCCTTCCCTCCCAGTACCCCTCCCTCAAACCCTCGATAATTTATAAATTATTTTTAATCATTTTATTGGGGGCTCATTCAACTTTTATCACAATCTATATATCCATCCATTGTGTCAAGCACATTTGTACATTTGTTACCGTCATTATTCTCAAAACACGTGTTTTCTAGTTAAGACCTTCGTATCAGCTCCTCATTTTTTCTCTTCCCTCCACACTCCCCACTCCCCATGAACCCTTGATAATTTATAAATTATTATTATTTTGTCATGTCTTACACTGTTCAACGGCTCCCTTCACCCAGTTTTTTGTTGTCCGCCCCAAGAGAGAGGGTTCTTTGTAGATCCTTATGATCAGTTCCCCGTAGAGCTATGGGTCAATGACAGATGTCAGGTCTCACAGTGGGTATGACCATCTGGTTCTCTGTGTGCATTGGCTTCTCTGAGCAGGGATATTGTCCTCAAGACTTGGTGGGCCAGGATGTGCTCCACTTTCTCCCTCCCCCTTCATTTGCTCCTCTGTGTTCTGATCAGACATGTCCCTCTCCCTGAGCAGTAGCTTCAGTGCTGTCCTCTGAAATAAATTCTTCTGGGGGAAGGGGCAGGTGTCCACATGGTTGGATTTGGCGCTGGCCACTCAGACCTCTCCACTGGTTCCCTACTCCATGCCGGCATGTTGCATTCACATCTTGGAGCACTGGGTTGAAGTCTGCTCCTTCTTTCCCTGTGGAGATATAAACAATACCCTCCCCTTGGATGGGTTAGTTCCCTGTTCCCCCACTACCCATATCTCATTTTTTTCTTTCTTCCCCCTCCTTCTTCCCCCCTCCTTAAATTTCCTAATGCCACAACCCCTTAATACAGTTCTTCATGTTGTGGTGACCCCCAACCCTAAAATTATTTTTGGTGCTACTTCATAACTGTAATTTTGATACTATTATGTAAATATCTGATATGCAGGATGTATTTTCATCGTTACAAATTGAACATAATTAAAACATAGTGATTAATCACAAAACATTATGTAATTATATACTGTGAAATATTTAGTTCTGATTACACATAAATCAAATTGTGTCTTAAAGCATGGTGTAGCATGGGTAACAGTCTTCACGGTGGGTACTTATATGTGGGCATATCTGCATGTGGGTGAACCCACATGGAAGGATCACATCAGCCTCTGTGATCATGAGCTGTCGACAGCATCAGAAGACCCGAAACACACAAATATATTGATGGAAATGATGGGGGTTGGAAAGAGACCCAAAGTGCATCTGTACAAAATTGGACATCCCCTCACAGAGGGGTCACAGGAAGAATGAGTCAGCCAGGGCACGGAACACACAGCATTCCTCTTCATTCATGCTTCCTCCTCCCCACCATCATGACCGCAGATCTATTTTACAAATCTGGCGACATGAGAGCATGTACACTGGTACAGATAAGAGTTCTCAACAAACGAAATCCAGGACAGATAAACCCATCAGGTCCAATAATGGGAGTAGAGATGCAGTGAGGGTAGGAGGAAGGTGGGGGGAGGAGGGGGAGAAATGGGGAAACGACTACAATGATGATGTATAGTTCCCCCCCCAACGCACACACGCACACGCGCACACACACGCACACGCGCACACACACGGACAAACAATAGAAATGTGAGTGAAGGGAGACAGAGGATGGTGTAAGATATGAAAATAATAATAATTAATAACTTATCAAGGGTTCCATGAGGGTGGAAGGGTAAGGGAGGGAGGGAAAAAGAGGAGCTAATACCAAGAGCTCAAGCATAAAGAAAATAGTTTGAAAATAATGATGCCAACATACGTACAAATGTGGTTGATACAACTGATGTACGGATTGTTATAAGAGTTGTAAGAGCTCCCAAGAAAGTGGTTTGCTAACTTTTTTAAAGTATCCAGAAAGAAAAATAAAACAAAGAAAGGCTACAGGAGTTGATAACAGACTCATAGGATTCATTTTCTTTGTTTTTAAAAAAAATGTTCATGACAGCCAAAACGTGACGTTGAATAAATCCTACCCAAATTTTGAGAACATTTCAGGAACAGTTTTGAATCATTAGATGATAGAAAACCTTATGAACTTTGGGATGACTTCATAATATCACGCGTGAAGAAAGCAAAAGGTCATTTTAAAAGACAGGAAAAAAAGAAAAATCAAAGTAGATGTCAGAAGAAACTCTGAAACTTTCTCTTTTTAGTAGGGTAGTTGAAGTAAATGGAAGAAATGAGGAAGTAAAAGAGCTGAACAGAAAATCTCAAAGGGCAGAATGAGATGGCAATGTAAAATATTATAACAAAATATGCAAAGACCTAGAGTTAGAAAACCAAAAAGAAAGTACATGCTCAGTATAACTTAATCTGAAAGAACTAAAGTCAAATTTCAAGCCTCGAGTTTCCATATTAAAAGATTCTATGAGCAAAATATATTAAATATTTTCCTGCACATTAAATGAAGGAAGCAGCAAATGAAGATGGAAAGAATATACAGAAACTTGTACCAAAAGAACTAATTGACAGTCAAACATTTCGAGAGATTGCATATGGACAAGAACCAACAATACTGAAGGAAGAGGTCTAAGCTGCACTGATACCATTAGTCAATAACAGGGATACAGGAATTGATCAAATGCAAATCGAAATGTTTCACCAAACTGACTGTGTTAGTTTGGGTAGAGTAGAGAAACAACTTCATAGACACTCATGTGTGTATGAGAAATAGATTTATATTGAAAAGCAATTCAATATTGAGAAAACATCCCAGCCCATTACAGATTAAGTCCATAAGTCCAATATTAACCCACATGTCCAATACCAATGTATAAATTTCTCTTCAGATACATGAAACACAGGCAATGATGCTGAATGCAGGAAGATCACAGGCCAGTGGGTGGAAAGTCTTGTGGATCCAGTGGCAGTAGAGGCATCTCAGCACTGGCAGGGCTCTCCATGTGGCACCTTCGGCTCCAGGGCTCTAGTGTAGCTCCATGTGTCTTGTCAATGGAAATGACTTGCAGAGAGTGAGTCTGTATCCCATCTCCAGCAAGCTGTTTACTATCTCCTTAGTGCCTCTGGATGAAATCATTAAGCTGCGACTTACTGACAAGCTAAACTCCACCCCTTCAGTCTTCAGTCTCAAACTGACAACAGATTATGTAATTACCACACCGATGAAGCACTGGCAGCACTTACTCATCTAAGCAAGGACATTTGGAAGACAGCTAATTTGCCAACTGACTCGAAGAGATCAATATTTGTACTCACTCCAAAGAAAGGTGACCCAACAGAATGTCCAAATTCTAGGACAATATCATCGATATCACATGCAAGTACAACTTTGCTTAAGATCATCTAACAACTGTTGCAGCAGTACGTTGCCAAGGAGCTGGCAGAGGATCAGGCCAGATTCAGAAGAGGTTTTGGAATAAAGGATATCATTGCAGACATCAAATTGATCTTGACACAAATCAGAGAATACCAGAGAGATGTTTACTTGTGTTTTATTCAGTATTCAAAGGCATTTGGCTGTGTAGTTCACAACTATGGCTAGCCTTGAGAATAATGGGAATTAGAGAATATTTCTTTGTGTTCCTGGGGAAATTGTATATGGGATCAAGAGGCAGTTGTGCGAACAGAACAAGGGAATGCTACATGGTTTAAAATCTGGAAATCTGTCAGTCAGGGTTGTATCCTCTCACTATACGAATTCAATCTATATGCTGAGCAAATAATCCGAGAATCTGGGTTATATGAAGAAGATTGTGTTATCAGGCTCGGAGGAAGGCTTCTTAACAACCTGCTGTATGCAGATACACACCTCACTTGCTGAAAGTGAGGAGGACTGAGGCGCACGCTGATGGAGATCAAGGATTTCAGCCTTCAAAAGGATTACAATTCAGTGTAAAAACCAAAATCACCACAACCTAGTGCAACTTTTGGAATTTTTGTCACCAATGCAGTTTTCAATCATTTTAAAGCTTCTTCATAATACGCTCTTGGGATTATTCTATATTCTGTGAGAAAATCCATCAAGATTTTATCTTTGGAATTCCACTAAACAATTACTATAACCTGCTGAATGATGTTTTAGCCTTGAATTTAACTATCTTAGCAGTCCCTTGTAGAAGCCACTATTTTCATTGGATCCTTTTGAAAAAGACACCCCAAGAAGACCGAGCAAGTATATTACTGAGAGACCTTGTCTCAGCCACCTACTAATCACAGAGGTATGTTTCAATATATTTTGCTTGTAATAAATCCATGTGAATAAATCCAAATGTGTATGAATTGGGATCATAATAGCAGTGTTTTTGTTTTTAATTATCTTCATATTTAAAACAACAAATGCTCAGTTCAACCTGCCCCAAACCAAAAGCACTGACATTGAGCGGGTTCCAACTCATAGTGACCCTAGATAGAGTTTTCAAGGCTATAAATTCTTACAGAAGCAAACAGTCTCATTGCTTTCCTGTGCAGCGGCTGGTGGATTTGAATCACCAACTATATGGGTAACAGCCTAACACTTATTCTATAGAACAAGGGCTCCTTCAGAATTCATCAGCAAGAAAAGAAAAATCCAATTAGAACATACACAAAAGATTAAAAAGAGACATTTCACAGAAAAATATAGAGAGATGGAAAATAAACCCATGAAAAGATGTTCACCATCATTAGCTATTAGGGAAATGTAAATTCAAAGCAAAATGTGTCATCACTACACATCTAACAAGAATGGATAGTGTGAAAAAGAGTGACAACACCCAACATGCAGAGAAATTCACTGTGACCAGAGAGAAGCTTCCCAGGTGACATCATTACGTTTACTAACTCAGAGCAAGTTCCTTGATGCTCGCTTAGCAGGAAAAATGCCTATTACCAAAGCTCCACTCCCCCAGTACAATTCTGGTTTGGGGGTGTACCCCATCTTATGTTAACACGAAACCTGTACACTAACGTTTGCTGTTGTTAGGTGTCATCAAGTCATCTCTGACTCATAGTAACTCGATGTACCACTGATCGAAACACTGCATCCTGGCTGTACTTCTCCCAACACAGATCCATTCATTCCTTTAGCAGCCCATGGTATAGTCAATACTCTTAGCTATATTGCTACTCTGAAATTCAAAAGCATAAATTTCTCTTTGGGCTTCTTTATTCATTGTCCAGCTTTTGCATGCTGTGGTAGTTACCTAATTTCATGTCAACTTGAAGATATACAAATGTGTAGGGATGATATTCAATCTGTCAATCAGGTCACAGCCTACTGGTGCCTCCTTGCGGTCATGGCCTTCTCATAAAGAGAGCCCTGGAAACCTACCCTCCCCAACCACCCCCTTTCATCCTCCTGCTGGTGAGCCACTCTGAGACCTGATGCTTCCGCAGCCATTGCATGGCTTTGCACCCACCAAGCTGTGATATTCTTGCATTCTGCATCATTGCTTGTGGCTCCAAGAGTCTGAAGAGGGATTGTGGACCAGTATCAGACTTGGGAGCTTGAGTTGGACTAGGCTGGGATGTTTTCTTGATGTCTGATTGCTTCTTGATAATAAAGCTCCTTCTTGCACATATATGGGTGTCACTGGATTTGTTTCTTCTGTCAACCTGGCCTGACACACATACATAGAGGCGATTAAAAATACTACTGGGGAAAAGTGAATGAGTGTGTTAGTCTGGGTAGACTAGAGAAACAAATTCATAGACATTCAAATGTAGTTAAGAAAGAGGTTTATATATAATGGAATTGAATATTGAGAAAACATCCCAGCCCACTCCAGATCAAGTTAATAAGTCCAATATTAGCCCATATGTCTGATACCAATCTGTAAAGTGCTCTTCAGAATCACGAAATATATGCAATGATGCCGAATGCAGGAGGGTCAAGGACCAGTGATTTGGAAGTCTTGTAGATCCAGTAGCATTGTAAGCATCTCAGCACTGGCAGGGGTCTCTATGTAGCTTCTCCAGATCCAGAGGTCTGGTTGCATCAGGGTAGGTCCATGTGGCTTCTCCAGCTCCCAAGATGTAGATCTACGTGTCTTGTCAGTAGAGCGTCTCTCATGGAATGAGTCGAGAGAGAGAAGTGTCTTCTGCCTCCAAGGAGGAAATACAGGAGTTCCCAGAATTCCCAGAAGAAGGGCAACCCCACCCAAAGGTCACATTAGCTGCATCTTGATTGACAGGCCAGACTCCACCCCTTCTCTTGTAATCCTCTCAAATTGACACCAGATTATATAGCTACCACAGGAGTATAAATGGTTTCTCTTTATTGTTTCTTATTAATTGCATGTGTATCTACAATTATTTCAAAATTTAAAAGTTTATTAGAAAGAAAAAAAGTGACATTTGTGATCAACTAGTAGATTGAGATAGATGTTTTGAGCACCCCTGACTCTACAGTACTGAGATGAAGGACAACATATAAAATGTTTTTAAGTGTCCATAGGTTTAAAATGAAGGAGAATCTATAGGCTGGATGTGATTTGAGATCCATAGTGGAGAATATACAAATTATTACATAAAATATGACTCAAATACTAGTGAAATATGTTGCACTTGGACAGTTCTCTTCACCACTCACTTATTAATTTGGCTATTTTCTTATTTTTCCATTTCATGTATTATCTTTTAAAAACTTTTTATTTTGATGTAGGTGAAGGCTTACAGAGCCAATCAGTTTCCTATCCAACAATTCCTACCCATTTTGTTTTGTGACACTGATTGCAACTCCAACAAAGCAACAGCATTCTTCCCACTCCCTCGCTGGGTGTACCGTTTTCATTCATCCTTCTTTCCCATCCTTCCTGCCTTCTGAACTTCGCCACTGGGTAAATGCTGCCTTTGGATCTTGGATGGTTGGCTTTTCTAAGGAGTCGTGGTTCACCTTACAGACCTGTTAATGTGACTGAAAGTGAAGCCATGGAGCGAGTCCTCTTTAACTACAGGTTACGGTCTTGCACCTTCCACTAGTCTCATTCATCCAGAGAGCCTAGTGTCTTCATGGTTTGGAGTTTGCTTCCCATTTTTCTCCCACTTTATTCAGGACCTTATGTGATCCTTCCAGAGGAATTGGTAGTGGCAGTTGGACAGACACCATCTAGTTCTTCTGGTTCTAGAGTCAGGGAGTCTGAGGTCTACATGGTCCATTCATCCACTGGACGAGTTGTTTCCATGTGCCTTTTCTTTTAATTATTTTATTAGGGGCTTATACAACTCGTCACAATCCATACATACATCATTTGTGTAAAGCACATTTGTACATTCATTGCCCTCATCAGTCTCAAAACATTTTCTCTCCACTTAAGCCCCTGGCATCAGCTCCTCATTTTTCCCCTCCTTGCCCACTCCCCCTCCCTCATGAACCCTTGATATTTTATAAATTATTATTTTATCAAACCTTGCCCTATCCAACATCTCCCTTCACCTACTTTTCTGTTGTCCATCCCCCAGGGAGGAGGTCACATGTAGATCCTTGTAACTGGTTCCCCCTTTCTACCCTGTCCTCCCTCCACCCTCCTGGTACTGCCACTCACACCACTGGTCCTGAAGGGATCATCTGTCCTGGATTCCCTGTGTTTCCAGTTCCTATCTGTACCAGTGTACATCTTCTGGTCTAGTCAGATTTGTAAGGTAGAATTGGGATCATGATAGTGGGGGAGAGGAAGCATTTAAGAACTAGAGAAAAGTTGTATGTTTCATCTTTGCAACATCGCACTCTGACTGGCTGTCTCTTCCCCAAGACCCGTCTGTAAGGGGATGTCCAGTGGCCTGCAAATGGGCTTTGGGTCTCCACTCCACACTCTCTTTTGGACAGGGAGAGAGAAATAGCTGCACGATGGCTGCTCACAGCTTTTAAGACCCCAGATGCTCATCAAAATAGGATGAAGGACATTTTCTTGGTGGATTATGTTATACCAATTGACTTTGACATCACTTGAGTCTCTAGGCCCAACTTATTGCCTCAAAGTGTTTGCTTATTGCTAAAATATTCTCATAACTTGAGCAACTTTAATGTAAAAGTGATGTTACAAATTTGTGCCAGGGTGAAATACAAATTTAACATCTCATTTCCAGGTCTTCAAATTGTTTCTCTGTGTCTTATGCAAAGATGTGTTTATAATATGTGAGAAGATATCTTTGACCATCGCACAGACTAGATATGGTTATAAATTTGGCTCATAGCAATCAAAAGAAGCCTGAGAGATGAGTAATGTCATTCAGCATAATGTTATCCTTACTAGCAAGAAAGTGCTTAAAAAAAACAGTACAGGAGAATGGAGATTATTTGCTAAAGCTCTAAGAAAGTATCCAAACTGAAACAAACACTATCCGATGTTTACTGAGTCATCACTAATTGCAAAAACTACATTTCTTAAAAGAGGAAACTTCAACCACAGAAAATGAGTGAGACTCTAGAGTGTGCGAACACAGATTGCTAAATTGTAATGTAAAGAGAGTAGCACTCTTCAGAGGAGGTATAAAGTGGATTAAACCCGAACCAGATGACAGGAACTTTCTAGCTAAATAAGTTCATTGTTGCTACAATAATGCTTCATAAAATACATAGCTTCCATGTCTCTCCTTTGCCCCTAAACACCATTCCCATGTTAACATCTTGCATCAGTGTGGTATATTTGGTAGAATTAATGAACCAATATTGCTGCCTTATAAATAAAGTAAAAGTTTGCAATGACATTTACCTTTGTGTTGTACAATTTTGAGGGATTGAAAAATACACGATGTCATGCACCTACCACTACAGTGTCATGCAGAACAATTTTACTGTTCTAAAAATCCTCAGTGTTCCACCTCTTCATCCCTTTAACCTTCCTTGAATCCCTGGCAACCACTGATCTATATGGTCGCTATGGCTTTGCCTGTACCAGAATGCCATGTGATTGGGAAGATACACTATTGCGTCTTTCTGTCTCACAAGCAATGTGTCTGTAAGCTCCTCCATGTCTTTCTGTGGCTCACGAAGTCATTTCCTTTTATCACTGTATAATCTTCCACTGTGTGGATGTACTACAGTCGTTTACCCATTCATTTTCTGAAGGAAATCTTGGTTATCTCCAGTTTCAGACAATGAAGAGTAAAGTTTCTATAAACACTTGTGTGAAGGTTTCTGGGTGGGCATACATTCTCAAGTCAGTTGGGCTAAGTGAAGCATGGCTGCTGGATCATATGGTAAGATTATGTTTAGCTTTAAGACTCTTTCTTGCTTGAAGATCTACAAGTTTGCTATGGGTTCGCTAATGTTAGAGATGTTCACTAGGCTCAAGCGGGTGGTTAAGCTTCAGCTTAGGCTACGGATTGGGCTTAGTTTACTCTGAGTGTTTCAGTCTGACATTAGCAACGATCCAGGACATATTCTCATGGCTGTGGCAGATGCTTGAGAGGCCAAGCTATAGCAGATCCATTAAAATCTCTGCTCAAATCATGACAACTGACAACTCATTGGTCAAGAATTACATGGCAAAGATGACAGTCAATGTCAGAGATGACTGTTTCTCTCACTCCACTGGAAGACACTGCAAGGACACTTTATAAAGGAATGGAGTTGCTTGCTGTTCTTGCTTGCTTGCTGTTTATGCTTTATATGATTTTCTCTATTTGGAAGCTAGGATAGTAAATCTCTAGAGACAGTAATAGATTAACAATTGCCTAGGGCCATGGCATGGAAATGGGGAACTAACAACAATGAGTCCAAGAAGGCAATGTTCTTCAGCGGATTGTGGTGGGATTGCACCATTTTTCTCAGTATAACCGAACAATTACATTTTATGAGGTGTGAAGTATATGTCAATCAAACTAAAAGAAAGAATGGAACAATAATTCACTTTATTACGTTGGTTGGGGTGACGCTGAGAAGACCACGATTTCTTTGACTCTCAGTTTCCTCATTTCTAAAATGAGAAGAATATCTAGTAAACTTTTGGAGTTATTGTGAAAAGCAGATGAGACTATGTAGATAAAAGATTTATAAGTTTCAGAAAACTCTATAGGGTTGTCACTATTAAATAGTTGCTTTCCAGTAACAAAAGCAAAGAAGTCATCTAGCAAACTTTGGATCTTCTTGTGATTAATCAAGAAGAAGAACAACAACAAAAACCTCAGACGTGTTTCCCAAACAATCACATTGATGAGGATTTCCACAGTGCACACTATACTTATAAACCTTTAAGTGAATTAAGACCAAGAGATTAAGAAATTAGGGACTATTCAAAGAGAAAAGTGTTAGCATTTAAAATTTTTAAACACTAAGAATATCAAACTAGTTTTCTTATTAAAGGCATTGGCTCTAGTGCCTTTATCAATATTTCCCCAAATAATGGTTTCACTGTGCCTGCCTCAGCTGTCCTTCACTGTCAGCTGTCCTTCCCATCCACCCCTTTGAGCTCATTCCCTCTAAGATCTTGGTGTTTCCCACTATGTTTCCAACAAGGCCCACTCTCCAAAAAATCTTTATTTTCATCCATCAACTATCCAATCTTCAGTAAAATATCCATTTATTCAATCAACCCTTCTCCCTCCACCAGTGTGCCCATGTATCCAGCCCGGTACTCACCTGTGGCCATCTGTCTTGTATTCATCCAACTTTTACAGAATAGCCCTTGGTGCTGAGCCAGGCACAAGAATAAAGACACTGTTAGCATCAGGGTTCAGGAACAAGGTAGCAGAAAATTACACCACAGTGTGGAAAGTGCTGCCGGGTAAGCGTCGCAGAGCACTGCAGCGTGCAATGGGGAGACCTGTCCGTGGAGAGGCAGACATTGGAAACAACTTTCTGGAGTAGGTGATCTTTTTGCTGAGGTTTAAAGGAAAAACGGGCATATGGAAGATGGAGAAAGAGCAGTATGCACACAGGCAGACAGTTACAACAAGATGAGTCTGGAGACACTGTAGTTTAGCCTCCTGGTTCAAAGGTAAGATGGCGAATCAGAAATGATATTAGCAAAGGGCAGACAGGAGAAAGGTTAATAGAGGGGTTTTACTCTAGTTGTGGTTTTAAGTCCTCGGGAGAAAATTGTTGGGTTCTAGTTTACTCTCCATTCCTTCTGCTCCCCAGCTTTCAGCTGCAGCTGTAGCAATCTCGCCTCACAGACAGATTTGGAAAATGTAAAAGCCTATTAAACGGCAAAAATAAGCCAACAAAAACACTCAGAGCCAGAAGAGGACTCATAGTAGCATCCTTCTAAGAAAATGAAAATGTTGCTGAAGCTGTGAGATACATTCCATTCTCCCTGCCCCCACAGCGCTTGTGCCTACAGACGATGCATTTAGTCACACCTCCACGGAGGAAAAAACTCCCTGCCAATCCACAGAGAAATGAGAAAGTATCACACTCGGACTGGGAGCACTGACATTCAGACGGGAGCCTGTCATTCTGTGGCATTCAGGAGATGCATCCCAAGTTATTTCTGGCTCTTCCATCATTGGAATAAACCGCTGACAAGATGACCTGCCCTGCAGTCCAGCAGGGGGAACGAGGACACGGAAACTAGAGCAGACGCGGAGCCCGTCTTGTTTGCCATCTGTGCCCACCATTACTTGGAGCAGCACCAAGTAGGTGGTTCTGGTCTCTGGAGACAGAGTAGGCAGGGGGCTGCAGATCGCCAGGCCTTTCTTCTGTGGAGCCGCTGCTAGGCAACCTTTCTGTGGGCAGCCGAGCCACGAACCATTCTCCAGCAGGTCAGTGAAGAGACAATATAAACTGAACTATGAGAACCAGCAGAAACTCCCAACAGCCCCGCCCGGCGTCCCCCGACTCTGCTCTGGTGGGTCCCTGGACTCGCCTTCCTCGGTTCTGACCCACCATCCTCACACCTTTGATGCCCACATCTGATTCCATCCCCAAATCTTGATCATTTATCAGAAACCTATTTAAGTCATTTAAAAACAAGATTCAGTATATTATGATAAGCTCTTATCAAAATATGTCAATTTGTTAATTGTCTTAATGATTTAAAAGCCCTACTTATTAGTAGATGTTGAATGTAATTTGCCAACTGCTTACATTCTCGCTCTACTCAAAAGTCACAAATACCATCCAAATACTGAACCCGTCTTAGGGAACTGACACCTCGTATCAGGCTCTACTGAAAAGCGCTGGATTCAGGAAAGCTGTATGTCTTCTGAGGAAGACTGCTGAGCAGGTTTTAAGTCAATGAACAGACAGTAATCTGGCTTCAAGGAATGTGAACAAAAATAGGTAACATATGCATCCATTTGAAACCAGGTAAACTGAGGCATTTCATCTATCTATGAGCCCACTAGATTTGAGGACTAGAAACAGATGAACATATGATGCACCTCATATGTGATCCATTATTTCTAATTCAAAATAAAACCAATTGATCATTATATAAAAACAAAATATCTAACTATATTCTGAATTTTCCCAAATAAATATGTGGGTGCTTTAAAAAAATCTCAATGATATACGTATTTCAAGATAAAAGCTTTAAAAAAATCTTTGTGTCTTTCCATAGCTGGGGCCTTACACAAGTGTTTACATCTCTATCAGGATTCTCAATCAGGATCAATGTTGCTGCCAGGGGACAACAGGAAGGGCTTGGAGACAGTTTGGATTGTTACAACTGCTGAGAGGTGAGCTACTGGAACCAGGCATAGGGATGCTGCTGAGCATCCTTCAATGCCCTCTTCCCGCATCAAAGAATATCTGGACCCAAATACCCACAGTGACACTGGTAGGAAACTTACCCCTGGTATAATCCAGCATTGTGTGTCCATCTTGTTTATCTCAGTCCTCAGCACTGAGCAAGCTTGGAAAGCAAGGGCACCATACATCCCAATTAAATAGGGTGGAAGAAAGGATGAATGTGTACGCCATGAATGCAGGGCTGTGTCTGCATCAGATAACATGATAAGCACCTTATAACTTCCATCTTTCACTATAAAGCAAGTGCTTCCACTGAATCCCACAGTACAGATATGAACACTGAGAGTCTGAAGGTGTATTACCTGGTCTCAAATCATAGAACTAGATGGGGTCGATCTTAGAACTAAAACCAAAAGGAACCATCTGACATCAAAACCACTATTGCATCTTAGTGGTAAAATGGCACATTAGAGATATGCATACATACGCTTAGTCATCCAGATATCAGGATAAAGGAAATATTTCGCCTTAACTCTTTAACATGAGCCCAATCTGAAAGCTCTGAAGGAGATGGAAATTTTCAGAAAACAATCATTCACCCAGTGCATCATTAAGCAGAACATTTCTGAGACAAAAAGGAAGAATCATTAATAATGACTTGCTAAAATAAAAAAGCAGTTTTTCTAGAGACAGTGCCCTGAGCTGACACAGATTGGGTGAGATCATCACATTGGGTTCTCTGGTTGACAGGAAAATGAGGGACGAGGGCTGGGATGGGTATCTGTTACTATGGATACCAAGCCAGCTGCTAGCCCTGAGTGGTGGCTATCTCAGAATGCTACTGAGGTTTTCTTTGCGTTTTCACCTACCCACCAGCCCCTACCCCAAGTGAATAAACCGCCTGCTAAATCTCTCTCTCAGCTCTATACCCTGGGGTCACTCTTAAAAAACGAAGCAAAGATGGTTCTCTCAGCAGGTCACTTTCGTTGTTTGGGGACAAGTTACAGATATTAATTGTGTCATCTGTGACTTGAACTGATCCATTCTTTTAAATAATGTTTGTATCCCCACAAGCACCAGTAAAATTGGTTGCCATTGAGCTGATTTTGACTAGGGCCATGCCAGGTATGTCAAAGTAGAACTCAGCTCCATCGGGTTTTCAGGGACTGATCCGTTGGAATCGGGTTTCCAGACCTTTCTTCAAGGTGCTTCTAGGTGAAGTTCAGCTTACAAACTGTTGGTTAGCAGCTGAGAGCATTAACCATTTGCACTACCCAGGGACTCAATCCTTGTAACAATAGTAGATATTAGATAGTGTCTACTGCCTAGGATAACATAAGCTCTCAGTAAATTCAGATGCTTTCTTTAGCCCTTAGCCCATTAAAAGTGGAAAGACAACTTGTAAAAGTAATATTTTTTTCCTTGTTTAAAATTTACCAACTCTTCTTTCTTCCTGAAATTAAGAATAAATGCTTCTATCAGTCTAGGCCTCCTATGGGATGATCTCAGATTCCTTTCTCAGGCACATTTCCCACAGGACTTCTATATGAATCTTTCAATGTAGGGGCATTCAAGGGAGCAAAGGATAGTTGTGGTACTTACACAATCTCATGTCAGCACGAGGGCAGTAAGGGTGAAGGCGCAGAGTCTAGCCTTCAACCAAGTCACAACCTGATGATGCCTCTTTGTGGACCTTGCCTTCTCATGAGGATTTTGGGAATTTCCTCTCTCTCTGTCTTTGTCTTCCGGTTGACAAGCTATGTGGAAACTTATGGAGACTGGGTGAGAGGCCCTCTCTCTGTTTCACCTTCCTGATGAAGAACCACACTCAGAGAGCTGGCGGAGCCATGTGGAAGCACATGCCAATGCTGAGATGCTTCCACTGCCACTGGATCCACAAGACTTTGCATCCACTGGCCTGTGAGCTTCCTGCATTTTGCATGATTGTATGTGACTACATGACTCTGAAGAAGGATTTAAGGACTGGAATTGGACTTATGGGCTCATATTGGACTAATGGACGTGATCTGGACTGGGTTGGGATGTTTTTTAGTAAACAATTACTCTTTGATATAAAATTCTTTCCTCTGAGTTTCTCTGGATTTCTTTCTCTAATCAACCCAGAGCCTAACACAATAGTCTACCTTTACTCACGAGTCACCGAACATAATCTGAAATTGGTCACCTTCATATTTTTCTTGTGTTATCTCCCTTTGCACTAGTCTCTCATCAACTTTGTCACTAGACTATCCAGAACTTCAATCTCTGAGAATGTGGAAATGCTATGCAAAATAAACTTTCAGAAGTTCCATATCTTTAAGATATCTAATAGTTTGCTGTTTACTAAACTCTTTTATAAGAATCTCCCCAATATTATTGAACTACCTATCTTCTTAAAAATATTTTTAATATAAAGAAAAGTGCACAAGTCACAAATACAGCGTGTCAGGTTTTCACAAGGTGTACTTGTGCATGCAATTGCCTCTCAGATTGAGATATAGGATATTACATATACTCAAGAAGTTTTCCTCTTGCCGCCTTCTATATTTTTCTGTTTTCCTAATGGGTTAATACTATTCTGGTATCTAAAATCCCAGCTAGTTTTTTGCCTTTGTGCATTCGTACAGCATATATTCTTTTGTGCATGGTTTCTTGTGATCAAAATCAGGTTTGTGGTATCTGTTCACATTCCTTTCTCAAACTGCAGATAGCAGTTTATGTTTTAGCATTGTTGTCTAGTATTCTATCATTTGAGTATGTTATGCTATTGTCAGATGTGACTGAGTCCATCTCTGACAATAGCAATCCTCTGTACTACAACAGAACAAAACACTGCTCAGTTCCACACCATCTGGGTTAACTAGAGAAACAAATTCATAGATACTCACATGTGTGTAAGACAGAACGTTATATACAAGAGCAGTTGAATATTGAGAAAACACCCCAGCCCAGCCCAGATCAAGTCCATAAGTCAGATATTAGCCCATATATCAATCTATAAAGTCCTCTTAAGATTCAAAAAACACATGCAATGATGCCAAAGGCAGGAAGATCACCAGCGAGTAAGTGGAAGGTTTTGTGGATCCACGGGGGGGTGGGGGTGAGGGGGGGGGGTGAACAACTCAGTGCAGCCAGGGGTCTCCACGTGGCTTCTCCAGTTTCAGAACTCTAGCATAGCTTCATGTGTCTTGTTAACGGAGATGTCACATAGGGAGCGAGTATGTGCCCCGCTTCCAGAGAGCTATTTATCTCCTTAGCACCTCAAAATGAGGTCATCAAGCTGTGGCCTGATTGATAGGCTAAACTTCATCCCTTCACTCATAAGTCTCAAATTGACAACAGGTTATGTAACTACCACACCTTCCTCATAATCAGTGCTATGCTTGAGCCCACTCCTGCAGCCACTGGGGGGGCCAATCCATCTCATTGAGGGTTTTCCTCTTTTTTGTTAACTAAGCCTGATGACCTCCAGGAACTCATCCCTCCTGGTACCATGTCTAGAGTACTGGGGACAGTCTCATCATCCCACTTCTAAGGAATTCTGGTTGTACTTCTTCAAAAACAGCTCATTCTTTTCTCAGTCCATGGGATAGCCAATATTCTTTGCCAATACCATAATTCAAATGTACAAATTTCTCTTCAGTCTTCCTTATTTATTGGCCAGTCTTTTCAGTAACTATACCATTATTTACATATCCATTCTACTGTTTGTGGGATAAGTGGGTTCCACTTTAGGACTTTAATGAGGAGTGTGCTGTGAACATTCCTTTACTAGTATTTTGGTCCACACCTATACCTATTTCTATTGGATATATATTTAAATGAGGAATCATAATGACGCAGTGTTTAAGAGCTTGGCTGCTAACTGAAAGGTCAATGACTTATGCCCACCAGGTAATTCATGGGAAAAAGATATAGCAATCTGCTTTTGCTAAGGTTTCATCCTGGAACCCTCTGGGCAGCTATACACTGTCCTAAGAGGGTCACTGTGAGTTAGAATCAACTAGGAGTGGAATTACTATGCATACAGCATGCCAATGTTCACTTGTAGTAAACATTGCTGGTCTTTCTAATGACTGTACATTTTTACACTCCACAAGCAGAGTCTGAGGATTTCAAGTGCTTCCTGCATTCACCATCACTCACTACTGTCCTTTTAATTATAACCATCTGGACACAGGCATAGTTGCAGCTAGTTTTAATTTAATCTTTCTGGTGACTAATGCTTTTGAGCTACTCTTTTACATATGTTTACTGGATATTTCATGTGTTAAGCTGGGTTCTCTAGAGAAGCAAAACCAGTGACACTTATATATGTATATAATGAGATAAGGTTTATTTCAAGAAAAATGGCTAATACAGTTGTAGAAGTAGTTAAGTACAATTGGATGCAAGTCCTATGTTAGATGTGAAGCTGAACGTGTTTCTTGACTCGTGTGACTTCCAGGGCTGGAGAAATGGGAAACTGGAAGATGAATCAAGAGGCAGGAAAACAAAGCAGGAAGATCACAGCTAGTGTATGCAGAGGCAGATTCATAGATCAGCTGTTACAGCAGGCCACTATTAGCTCCCAGGGTAGGCAGGCAGTATGGCAGGCCATCAACTGAAGTCCAAAGAGCTGACAGTTGATGTGACAAATGTGAGAGCCACACTAGTAGGATGAGAGTGCAAGTTCTCCAGAGCATCTATTTGTCGATATGCAGTAGTAAGTCGCACCCCAAGGAGATGTCCATTGGCTGTGACCTGCTTAGTAGTTGCGTAGCCATTTAAAGTTCAGACCAGCCAGCCTTTCTTTATCCCTCTCAGATTAAAGGGTCAGACATCTTTCACTTTTAGGTCACATTATAGAGGAAGTCTTACTGCCATGCCATGAGGATCATGGCCCAGCCAAAAGACACAAAAACTATCACATTCAGTACCTTCTTTCACAAAGTGCTTGTTCAAGTTTCTTGCCCATTTTAGTACTATATTAAAATTACATATTTTTTCTTGTGTAATATCTCAGTGATGAAAGTCTTGGCTTTCCTGCAGGTACTTTACATGGTCCATGGGTGAATTTCATTGATAATTATGTTACCAGTACCACAGGACAGGCTAGGACTGCAGCTTGGACAACAGGATTTCTGGAGTTTGACATTATGATGCTATGGCCAGTCCTTATATTTTGTTTGACCTCAGTGGGAATTTAAAAAATTTTTTTCATGTAGCAAAAAATGGGAATTGAGGGTTCATGAGGGAGGGAAAGTGGGGGAAGGAGGGGGAAAAATGAGGAGGTGATACCAAGAGCTCAAGTAGAAAGAAAATGTTTTGAGAACGATGATGGCAACAAATGTACAAATGTGCTTGATACAATGTAAGTATGTATGTATGGATGGATTATGATAAGAGATGTACCAACCCCCAATAAAATGATTCTTTTAAAATGGGAATTGAAATAAATGAATCCAGGTTTTGCTGGGTAAACTATCAGGACATCAATGATATGAACACAGTGACAGTCAATGGGTTCACACTAACGAACAACTGTGAGGATGGCACAGGACCGTGCAGTGCTTCCTTCTGCTGAACATAAAGTCCCTGTGAGTCAGAGCCGCCTCTGCGGCACCTAACACAGCAGATTCTGATAAATGAAAAGTTTATTTCACAAGCAAACATTTTAAAAGAGATGCTCCAGGTAAATTTTCATCTCACTGAACTTTGGTGATAGGTTTGTCAAGTCTTGGGACATGACTCACTTATTCCAGGAAATACCCCTGTCTTAGTTAACTAGTACCACTACAAAAGAAGGACCACCAGGTGCAGCTTTAGCAAACCATCTTTTCTCTCTCTCTCTCTCTCTCTCTCTCTCTCTCTCTCTCTCTCTCTCTCTCTAATGCACTTTAGGGGTAAAAGTCCTGATTCAGAGCATGGAAGAGACTCTCCGTTGACTCTGGAGAAAGTCCTCGTCTCCATTCAACATGTGTGGGCCTGGCACCCCTTGGCGATCTCCATGTGTCTTCATACACCAATCTTCTCCGGGTTCTAGAAGGTGCCCCACTTCCTCTCCCCCCCCACCCCAGAACCTTGACTCCAAAGAATGTGTGTCATTATCTTGTAAAATAAAAGTGTTTTGGGGAAACTCCCTTACATAGATAAGGACTGGGACAGGATTAATGGTATTGGATCCCACCCTTAGTCTTTATACTGTTTATCACATCAGATCACATCATGGGGGACCATTCCATAATTGACAAACCACAGCCAAGTTGATAAATGGGAATGGGGCTGGGGAGCAAACAATTCAAGCCATGACTCCACAAAATTCCAGAAAGGAAAGGGAAAATGTGCTTGAAGGCCTTTGTGTTTGTCTGGGTAGACTAGGGAAAGAAATTCATAGACACTCATGTGTATAAGAAAGAGCTTTATATACAAGAGCAATTGTGCTTTAAGGAAACATCCCAGCCCAGTCCAGATCAAGTCCATAAGTCTGAGATTAGCCCATATGTTAGATACCAATCTATAAAGTCCTCTTCAGACTCACAAAACAAATGCAATGACACCAAATGCAGGATGATCACAGGCCAGTGGGTGGGAAGTCTTGTGGATCCAGGAGCATTGTAAGCCTCCAGCGCTGGCAGAGGTCTCCACGTGGTTCCTCCAACTCAGCGCACTAGCATAGTTCCATGTGTCTTGTCAGCTGCAATGTCTCCAAAAGAGTCAGCTTGTTCCCTGTCGCCAGCGAGCTATTTATTTCTTAGGGCCTCCAAATGAGGTCACCAAGCTGTGACCTGATTGACAGGCTAAACTCCACCCTTCACTCTTAATCTTATCAAATTGGCAACAGATTATATAAATACCACCACCTTAATAAGAGATTGAACACTGCAAAATTAAGAATTAGCCATTGAGACAGGTCACTAGAAACTATCCAGAATAAATTTCACAGCAAAACAAATAATGCATAAGTTAAGCAGAACCTCAGAGACATAGAACAATGGAAGGCACTTTATACATTCAATTGAACAGAAGAGAAAGGAAACATTGAGATCTTAGAATAGAAAAAAACATTAGAGAAATAAATGTAAGTAATTTTTCCTAGATTATTACATCTAACCCTCAAGCATGATAAATACAAAGGAAATCAAACTGAGGCATATTATAGTCAAATTTATGAACACCAAAGAATTAAACAAACAAATAAATATATAACTGAAAAGGCAGCCAGGAAAGACACAAGTGACCATAGGAAAAAAGGCATAAACCAAAGAAGGACAATTTCTCATGAGAAACAATGGTGTATAAAAGACAAAGAACCCAAATTTGTAAAGTGCTGAACAAACAGGACAAAATAATGTCCTTCTTGAAATTTTATACCCACTGCCATCGAGCAGATTCCAATTCATAATGACCTTGCACGGGGTTTCTGAAGTTGTAAGTCTTTACAGGGGCTGATGGCCTCACCCTTCTCCCTACCAGCGTAATGGGGAGATTTGAACCACTGACCTTTCAGTAGAGAGACTCATAAGGTGCACTGACTTTAAAACGAAATAGGGCATCAGACCCCGTATAGGAAAAGTGAGATTTTACTGACTTTTCTTAACATGGTGTGTGTATTGTTTCTTATTTCTGACTGTACCTGAGGTAGAGCTCCTGAGGCCCAGTTCCGTTCCATTTGGTGTTAGTAGCTCATGAGAAATCCCAGTGCTTTGTAAGCTTCCCAGTTCTTGGTTGCTGGATCATTTGCTTTGCTTCTATGCTGGTCAGAGTAGATATTGTTGGGTCCCTCCGTTATTGCGTAAATAATCATTGTACTGCAAAATTAACTTACTGTTTCACTACATAGGAAAGCTCTAACACAGGTCTGCCTGGGTTTGCCAAACATTTAATTCTCTAAAGGGTGCAATAGGAAGATTACAAAGCCCAGCATCATTTTTTAGGGCAAACATAAAGAGGAAAGCTTCTACATACCATAAATTCTTACTCAGGAGGGATGCAGATGCTGAGATAAGTCCCATGGAGTAAAGGACACAAATGAAGTATCAGAAGTTCTGCCCAGAGCTATTCAGGATATGTACATTTTCTCAATATCAGGAAGAAGGTGACTACGGAGATGAGCGTATTGTACTAAAGCCTAGACACAGTATCTGTTCATCTAGTTCAGCCAGCCCTTCTCTCCAAGGCTAATGCACTTGGTCTGAGTACTTCCATGAACTTGGAGCTATAGAATTACAAAGGTCAGTTATCAGAATGTTTCTGAGTTAGGATCTGACATGAGCAGAACTGTCCCTTTGGGTTTCTGAGGCCATAGATCTTTAGGGAGCAGGAAGCCTCTCCTTTATACCTTGGAGTGGCTACTGGGTTCAAACTACTGACCTTGCAGTTAGCAATTCAGTGAATAATGAACTGTGCCAACACTCTTTGAGTTATGACAGCAGGCTCTTAAAATTGTCATGCCATCTGTCAGATTCTTTTTCTATTATTTAATCTTCAATAAGACACTCCAAAATTATTTCTAAGAGTCCTGTATAGTGGATAGAAATATTTCCTTATGTTGATCTAAATCATTGTGCTTTGAAAACTACATAATTCTAGGATGGTGGACCTGGACCAATAGGATCATCATGCTAAATGGAGAAAAGGTTGATGTTGTCCAGGATTTGGTCTTCCTTGGATCCACAAACAATATTCATGGAAGCAGCAGTCAAGAGCTCAAAGGACAAGTTGCATTGGGTAAATCTGCTGCACAGGCCTCTTGAGAGTATTGAAGAACAAGGATGTTACTTTGAGAACTAAGATGCACCTGACCCAAGCCGTGGCATTCTCTATTGCATCATTTGCAAGTGAAAGTTAAACATGGAATAAGGAAGACTAGAAAATTCGATGCATTTGCATTGTGGTGCTGGAGAAGAATCTTAAAAGTACCATGGACTGCTAAAAAGTAAAACCGACCTGTCTTGGAAGAAGTAAGGCCACAGTGCTCCTTAGAGGAAGGATGGCAAGACTTCGCCTTACATACTTCGGACATCTTATCAGGAGAGACCTTACCCTGGAGAAGAACCTCATATTTGGTAGAGAGGCAGCGAAAAAAAAAGTGGCACTAGAAGAGATTGATTGACTGACACAGGGGCTACATCAAAGGACATGGGCATAGAACAATTGTAAAGATGGAAGTGGATTGTCCAGTGTTTCATTCTGTTGTGCATAGGGTCGCTGTGGGTCAGAGCCAACTTGATGGCACCTACCAGCAACAATAGCAACAACAGCATGCTAGGCCAAGGACTCTTTGGCCTCATGGATTATGAGCTTGGTTGCTAACTGCAAGGTCAGAAGCCAGTCCAAATACACCAGCTCCTCTGAGGGAGAAAGATGAGGCTTTCTACTCCTGTAAATATTTACAGCATTGAAAACCTAAGTGCGTAGTTCTAAGTGGTCTTATAGGGTCACCATGAGTCAGAATCTATTCAAATTGCTTTTGAGGTTGCTAGACCTAAAAGAGACTTTGAAATTATCTGTCTAAATGGAAAATGTTCAAATTATGAAAAAGATATATGGTGATATGATAGGTTAGGAGCTGAACTTGAACTAGACCTGAAACCTGACTAGTAGGATTCTTTTTACAAGATGATATATCTCAGATCATGGAATAGATTTTATAACTGTGGCCTGCAAAACTCCTGCCCCCAGTCTTTTCTTTTCCTTTTTTTTGGCTCCTAATCTTTTCTCACTCTTTCTTTCTTTTTTTTAAACTCACCACTAATAGATAAGCCTAGGAGGCATTCGTGGTTCGGTGGTAGAATTCTCATCTACCAAGCTTGAGACTTGGGTTCGATTCTCAGCCAATGCTTTTCATGTGGTCACCACCACCCATCTATCAGTGGACCCTTATGTGTGGTTATGATTCTGAGAAAACTTCCAGCTGAAGAAGAAAGGCCTAGTAATCTATTTCTAAAAATTAGCTAATGGTTATTCTGATATGCAATTCATCATGGAGATTATGCAGGACCACACAGCATTTCATCCAGTTTTATGTAGGTCACCGTAAGTTGGGGGTCACTTGAGAGCAGCTAATAACAGCGGAAAAGCCACCAATAGAAAATTGAATGTACTGTGCTCCAAGACCTCACTAGAGGAAGGTAGGTGAGGATGGAGTGGCAGGCACTCACTCGGCACCGTTGTTTCCTTGAGAAACATTAAGAGGCAAAGTGCCTTTCCTGTGTACTCCTGAAAGAGGCGAGTACTGACGGCATGTACATAGACTGAGAGCTCATTACATGCCAGTGCATTTTCAGTTCTTCAGATGCATTGACTCATTTAATTCTCACAACCCTATGAGGAAGGTACTATTACCGTCCCCATTGTGCTGACGAAGAAACTATGGCATTGAGAGGTTGTCAGTTACACTAATTCTTAGGATGAAGACACCCTATTCCCCAGGGAGGTGTTGCGGGTCTGAAGAACCCTCTGGAACGTCATGTGGTGTAATAAAGAGCAAGAGCCACCCCCGCCCCCCAGAAAGAAAAGGTGCCATGTGTTGAGAACAAGTGTTTCTGGCATCAAGTTCTGTTATAATTTGGGTCCATAAGGCAAACCTTCCACTGCTCAGACCGGAAACGGTTCATGAGAAGCAGTGTGCTCATTTAAGACACCCAGAGCAAGAGAGAGAGAGAAAGGCCTGACACAAGCTTATGAGGCTGGTGTTCTTGTCGCTAA